>NW_028173149.1:35000-42500 GCF_963971535.1 Notolepis coatsorum | reverse complement strand
ACACAGAGAGAGACAGACACACACGCACGCACGCACGCACACACACACACACGGAGAGAGACAGACACACTCACACACGCACACACACACACACACGTGCGCGCACACACACACACACACACACACACACACACACACGTGCGCGCACACACACACACACACACACACACACACACACACACACGCACACACACACACACACACAGAGAGAGACAGACACACTCACACACGCACACACACACACACGTGCGCGCACACACACACACACACACACACACACACACACACACACACAACACACACACACACACACACACACACACACACACACACACACACACACACACACACACACACACACACACACACACACACACACACACACACACACACACACACACACATACACACACACACACACACACACACACACACACATACACACACACACACACACACACACACACACACACACACACACGGCTAATGTGTCCTGACAAGGACTGATCTGGATCCCGGCTAACGCAGAAATTATGGGAAATAAATCTCACTGGTGTGCAGGCCTCCTCCTCACTCAGACTCTGGCACGTCTTTCTGGGAAGTGTGGAGGGAAGGCCGAGGTGCTGAGTCACTCTGGATGTCGGGGCAGAGCAGAGTGTTAGGGGAGACCACTGTCGGTGGGCCCGGTCTGGTCTGTGTGTGTGTGTTGTGTGTGTGTGTGTGTGTGTGTGTGTGTGTGTGTGTGTGTGTGTGTGTGTGTGTGTGTGTGTGTGTGTGTGTGTGTGTGTGTGTGTGTGTGTGTGTGTGTGTGTGTGTGTGTGTGTGTGTGTGTGTGTGTGTGTGTGTGTGTGTGTGTGTGTGTGTGTGTGTGTGTGTGTGTGTGCGTGTGTGTGTGTCTATCCTCAGTCTAGCTATCAGGGATTCCCTCTGACAAAACCCTGAGTCTTGTTTCCACAGAACTAGAATGTATAGAACTGATCTAGTAGGCCTAGTAGTAGTAGTAGTAGTAGTAGTAGTAGTAGTAGTAGTAGTAGTAGTAGTAGTAGTAGTAGTAGTAGTAGTAGTACTAGTAGTAGTAGTAGTAGTAGTAGTAGTAGTAGTAGTAGTAGTAGTAGTAGTAGTAGTAGTAGTAGTAGTAGTAGTAGTAGTAGTAGTAGTAGTAGTAGTAGTAGTAGTAGTAGTAGTTAGTAGTAGTAGTAGTAGTAGTAGTAGTAGTAGTAGTAGTAGTAGTAGTAGTAGTAGTAGTAGTAGTAGTAGTAGTAGTAGTAGTAGTAGTGTAGTAGTAGTAGTAGTAGTAGTAGTAGTAGTAGTAGTAGTAGTAGTAGTAGTAGAAGTAGTAATTTTGTATTCACACAGTTTTTTATTCACACTCTTATTCACACACAATTAGTGCTGTCAATAGATTAAAAAAAATTAACTAATTAATCTCACAATTTTCTGTAATTAATCTAGATTCATCTAGATTAAAAATAGCATTTTTCTACTTAAGAGCGAAGCTTGTAACAGATATTTACTTGAGTAAAATCATGGAATTAATGTAAAATCAACACAAAGAAAGTATATTTAGATTCAAAGACTATTTTAATAGCTTTCTTTGAATACAGTTTCTCTCCTGTGAAATACAAATGTTCAACATTGACTCAGCCAGACCTCTTTCTTATATCCAAACAAGCAAAGATACTGCTGAAAGTTCAGAACGTTGAAGATTTTTCACTCCATAGATGAATCTAGATAAATTTATTTTTATGTTAAATTAATCTCTAAAATACAATGCTTGTATATCTAATCGTGTGTTGTCATGTTTGTTTATGTGTTTGTTTAAAAAATAATAAAAAAATAAAATACAAAAAATGTATCTCTAAAGTTAAAGCATTAATTTTGACAGCCCTACACACAATACAACAATGCACAATCATTCCAGACGGTCTTTGATTTTGGCAATAACTGAAGATATATTCTTCTTATCAAATGAAGCCTGCAAAACAAAAACTAAAAATAACAAAATAAAAATGATTCACATTTCCATGGCTGAAACGCAAAACCTCAGATCGGCTACATTTAGGATAATGAGAGATTCACTTTGAATGATGAGAAACCTCCTATCTGCACATTTTCAGTCTGTCTGCAAGATATTTTCCAAAAGCCAAAAGCAGTGTATTGTATTGGGTATCCTTAAGTAAAAAAAAAAAAAAGTGAAACTTTCAGATAGAAGGTTTTGCATTTTAGCCATCAATTTGTAACCTTCAAAATGTTTGTCTTTTTTCAAAACCAAAAGCGAATGACTTTTTATTCGTTATTTTATTTATATCAGCATTGTTCCACAAGTTATCTCCTTCAGTACAGCTAGGATTTAGAAGGATAAGACCAGGGATCTGTCAGTGACGTCAGAATATGAATGGAAAGCGGCTTCCTCTTGATTGCTGTCAGGAATAGTGTTGTCTCCCACACTTCTTTCAGGAGAATACTGGGGCTGTGTCAGTTTCTTGTCCTATCGTCGTGGCATAAAATGGCTGCTGTCCCTTACAAAATACCACAACGGTCATTCCAAACAAAGTATTGCGGTATTTCCATAATGTTTTGTCATTACGACGATAGTGTACTTTATTATTTATAGCAGCCATAGTGCCAAACTGAAATCACCATCAAATTACAGTGATACCTTTTTGTAAGGTAGCCTAGCATTTTATAATGTTGTCACGGAAATTAGGATTATTTATGAGACTGGGGGTATGGGACTGTCCAACACAGCTACCACTGGACGACAGTTTAGTCAATCGATGCCGTGATACAGTCAGAACCTCACTGGGACTGTTCTAGGTTCTAGGTCCTAGGTTCTATGTTCAGGAGGCACGGGGAGGGTTGGAGTGGAGGTGAGGACGTGTTAACGTTGCACAGGCGTATTTACACATGCAGCCACAACTGCATAAGCAGGGAGATGATGTATAAAGGTAAGCAATACACCCTACTTGACATGTGCTACGTATGTGTATGTATGTGCGTGTGTGTGTACAGTATGTGTGCCTATGTATTCATGCGTGCATGTGTGTGTGAGTGAGTGTATGTGTGTGTCACGAAGGCCTGTCACTGTGCACGCTTTCACGCTTGTGTGTGTGTTTGTGTGTGTGTGTGTGTGTGTGTGTGTGTGTGTGTGTGTGTGTGTGTGTGTGTGTGTGTGTGTGTGCGTGCGCGCGCGCGTGCGTGTGTGTGTGTGTGCGTGCGTGTGTGTGCGTCTTCCTGCATGTGTGTCTCCGCTGTACTCGTGCACATGTGTGTATTTGTCTGCATGTCTGTGTATTTGTCTTGGGCAGCTCTGCGGCTCCTGATTTCCCTTTACAAGGAGATGATTAAGGGCCCAGACGGTTTCCCAGAAGCCCCAGCTGTTACGTAGGTAGTGGCAACATGGTTCTGTGACACATGGGAGTTGCTGAGTAAGACCGCCTCCCACTGCCAGGCGGCCTGACATTAAGCTAACGCACCATGAAGGCATTCAGACTTTCACAACATCTCACCCAACTGACCGGTACCGTGTACCACTGGGAAGTGATGTGTCACTATCTCAACTGTGTGGTGTAGGTCCCAGCAGACAATATGTCTTTGTAATGCCAAACGGTGGTATGAAAATGATACAACCCCTGACCCAAACCGCATCCTCACTGTCACCTGTTGAGCAATCCACCACATGTGTGTTTCATGGTTTCAATGGAGAGTTTTAGTATCACCCTGAAAGTTTGTATCAACAGCCTTGTCTATCCCATGCCATCACAAAACCCTTCGGTTGGGAGGGGTTCTCCAGGATAGCAACCAGCTTCTTTTCCATCCTCCCCTCTGCAACCACCTCTGGTTTGTTCAGTTTGACTCACTACAGAGCTAGCCTTCCTCACCAGCTTGTTCAGTTTGACTACAGAGCTAGTCTTCCTCACCAGCTTGTTCAGTTTGACTACAGAGCTAGTCTTCCTCACCAGCTTGTTCAGTTTGACTACAGAGCTAGTCTTCCTCACCAGCTTGTTCAGTTTGACTACAGAGCTAGTCTTCCTCACCAGCTTGTTCAGTTTGACTACAGAGCTAGTCTTCCTCACCAGCTTGTTCAGTTTGACTACAGAGCTAGCCTTCCTCACCAGCTTGTTCAGTTTGACTCCCACTGCTAGAGCTAGTCTTCCTCACCAGCTTGTTCAGTTTGACTACAGAGCTAGTCTTCCTCACCAGCTTGTTCAGTTTGACTACAGAGCTAGTCTTCCTCACCAGCTTGTTCAGTTTGACTACAGAGCTAGTCTTCCTCACCAGCTTGTTCAGTTTGACTACAGAGCTAGTCTTCCTCACCAGCTTGTTCAGTTTGACTACAGAGCTAGTCTTCCTCACCAGCTTGTTCAGTTTGACTACAGAGCTAGTCTTCCTCACCAGCTTGTTCAGTTTTTTTTGGATCCACTTTTTCTCCCATTTTCTATTTTTCTCCCATCCCAATTTCGTATCATCCAATTCAACCCTCCCCTGTCTCGAACGCTGTTTCATGCCTCCCACAAGCCGGCTGCAATGTGGACTAAGTCATACATAGCACGAGTCCCCTCCGATACTCGAGGTAACAGCAGTCGCATTTTTTCACCTGCTCGGCGCGATTTTTCAGCGTCAGAGGTCTGCGCTTTGGAGGGCCGCCGCCCCCGTCGCTTCCTGATTCTACTGCGCAGGCGCACCAACCGACCTGTAGGAGTCGCTGTCCACAACGTCCGATCCCCACCCATCAGTTTCCCACCGACTAATACTGCCAATGTGTATTAGTACGGACGACCAGCTAAACTGAAAGCAATGTGGAACGCTGGGCTCGAACAGTCGAACCCAGCGTCTCCAGTATTCGTGGTGAGCGCCTTGCCCACTGCACCACGTAGCCGCACCAGCTTGTTCAGTTTGACTCACTACAGAGCTAGTCTTCCTCACCAGCTTGTTCAGTTTGACTACAGAGCTAGTCTTCCTCACCAGCTTGTTCAGTTTGACTACAGAGCTAGTCTTCCTCACCAGCTTGTTCAGTTTGACTACAGAGCTAGTCTTCCTCACCAGCTTGTTCAGTTTGACTCACTACAGAGCTAGTCTTCCTCACCAGCTTGTTCAGTTTGACTACAGAGCTAGTCTTCCTCACCAGCTTGTTCAGTTTGACTACAGAGCTAGTCTTCCTCACCAGCTTGTTCAGTTTGACTACAGAGCTAGTCTTCCTCACCAGCTTGTTTGACTACGATGAATTGAAAATGGGGGACCCTGATGTAAACAAGACGAAAGTCTTTCTCTGGTCTGCATCCCCTTAACAATTGTTTGTATTGAGCTGTACTGTACTGTACCCATTCTGCAATCTGTTAATAAAGTTTTCATTCATTCATTGACTACAGAGCTAGCCTTCCTCACCAGCTTGTTCCGTTTGTTAGTGTCTCTTGAGTTGATATTAGTTAACCCCCCCCCCCAGCAAACCACAGCAGAAAACACTAGGCTGGCTACTATGAATGAATGAATGAAAACTTTATTTAACAGATTGCAGAATGGGTACAATTAGGCTCAATACACACAATTGTTAAGGGGATGCAGACCAGAGAAAGACGTTTGTCTTGTTTACATCAGGGTCCCCCAATTCATAGTGAGTGACTACAGACTGGTAAAATGACTGCAGAAGCCTGTTGCACATGAATGACTAACCGTGAGTGAGTGAACCTATGAGTGTGTGAATGAGTTACATTGCCAGTTATACAAATTACAAATCATATATTAAATTGAACAGATAGATAGATAGATAGATAGATAGATAGATAGATAGATAGATAGATAGATAGATAGATATAGATAGATAGATAGATAGATAGATAGATGATAGATAGATAGATAGATAGATAGATAGATAGATAGATAGATAGATAGATAGATAGATAGATAGATAGATAGATAGATAGATAGATAGATAGATAGATAGATAATAGATAGATAGATAGATAGATAGATAGATAGATAGATAGATAGATAGATAGATGATAGATAGATAGATAGATAGATAGATAGATAGATAGATAGATAGATAGATAGATAGATAGATAGATAGATAGATAGATAGATAGATAGATAGATAGATAGATAGATAGATAGATAGATAGATAGATAGATAGATAGATAGATAGATAGATAGACAGACAGACAGACAGACAGACAGACAGACAGACAGACAGACAGACAGACAGACAGACAGACAGACAGACAGACAGACAGACAGACGAGACAGACAGACAGACAGACAGACAGACAGACAGACAGACAGACAGACAGACAGACAGACAGACAGACAGACAGAAGACTGCAGACAGACAGACAGACAGACAGACAGACAGACAGACAGACAGACAGACAGACAGACAGACAGACAGACAGACAGACAGACAGACAGACAGACAGACAGACAGACAGACAGACGAGGGGCAAGCTCCCGATGCTAAAACACACACAGCTCCTGTGTGCCCTGTCAACAAACACGCCCAGTGCCAGGTGGGCGGGCACACAGTTCCTCCCTGTACCCGCTGAAGGTCGATCCGGCTGGGGCTAATCCTGGACACACTCGCCCCGCTCCG
Organism: Notolepis coatsorum; assembly: GCF_963971535.1. Classification (NCBI taxonomy): domain Eukaryota; kingdom Metazoa; phylum Chordata; class Actinopteri; order Aulopiformes; family Paralepididae; genus Notolepis; species Notolepis coatsorum. The sequence continues at coordinate 35,913 of NW_028173149.1, read as the reverse complement.
GAGCAGCAGAGCGAGAGGTGAGGAGAGGCGAGGAGAGGGTGTGTGCATCGGAGAGGGTGTGTGCATCCTGTTGATGCTTTGAAGTGAAAACGTGTCCTATACGCGCTCACCGCAGCCCGTCCTCGGGGCATTCCGTTAGTTACACAACTTCCACACGTGCCGCGCTGCAGGACGCGCCACATCAGCCCCGCGCTGCAGGACGCGCCACATCAGCCCCGCGCTGCAGGACGCGCCACATCAGCCCCGCGCTGCAGGACGCGCCACATCAGCCCCTTACACACGTTGTTTACTGTTTACCTGTTTGGTTTCTTCCAACCTATATCGATCCAGGGAAGGTTGAGTACACCCCGCTTCACGCTCACACAGTTACACACGTTCACACCTGGGAGCCGGCCCCCAAAGGACCCCCACCACATGTGTGACAATGTGAGCCGCTGAGCAGCTGAGGGTCTGAGTGCCTTGCTCAAGGGCTCTTCAACAGTAGCTGGTCGAGGGAAGGGATTTGAACCAGTACCCCTTTGAGTTTTTTTTTTATTGGTTAAAAGTATGATCTCTGACCACTGTGTGTCGACGTGTAACTGTCTTAGCTGATTTTGTGTTGTTTATTCTTATTTGTTGTGTCTATATGTATTAATTAGCTGTTAAACTGTGTCACCGCTGTACATGAGGGTAGTAACCTCAGCGTCTCACAGGTTTGAGAGCCACACTGCTTGCTACACAACTCACTGTGAGTCAGTGTGTCCACGGTAAGATATATGTTTTGGAGCAAATAATACAATTCGAAATATTACCTTCTGTATAGCTTTAACTAGATATAGAGATAATGGGGATTATCTATCTAGTTAAAGCTAAATGTTACCAAAAGTGCTTTTACGGAAACTGTGCTACTAGAATTCTCCATGCTCACAGAGAG
>NW_028173149.1:20000-30000 GCF_963971535.1 Notolepis coatsorum | reverse complement strand
GCATATTGCACTCGTTGTATCATCTCGGGGGCCTCCAGTCGGCCTCCAGGGCCAGAACCTCGCCGCTTTAAGACACGTCCAGCGTCGTAACGTCCCCCCCCCCCCCCCCCCCCCCCCCTGTCTATCGCTCCTATAGACGCTTAGCGCTGCTATTACTTTTTCCATGCATCAAAAACATTGCAATGTGGACATGAAAGGGGTGAAGCGTGCAGCCCACCCAGTCCCTGGCCCTCTGACCTTACAACCCCCCCCCCCCCCTCCCCCCCGCTGCGTCTACCCCCCTCACGACTGGACATCTGCCACGGTTGCCAAGCGACCCGCTCAAACAGCAGGAAACAGATGAGGGGATTCCACCACAGCGGCCGCGAAAAAGGAAGGCATTGACTTGACACAGGAAAAGAGAGAGAAAAAAAAGAAGAGAGGGTCACTTCTCCAATTCACCCAGCGTGCCCCCCCCCCCCCCCCCCCCTCCTTCCTCCTCCTCCTCCTCCTCCTCCTCCTCCTCCTCCTCCTCCTCCTCCTCCTCTGCATACAAATATGTTGCCTGTTTGACTGTTTTCTTGCATATAGCTACTGTGCCTGCTTGTAATGCGGACAGACAGAAGCATGTACTCAGTGAGGGACATGTTGCTGTAAAGCCAGGGCAAGGCTATTTTTAAGCGCTTTGCGACATCAAAGTCAATACCAACAGTTCAGTTCAGTTCAGTTCAGAGTTTTTATTTGCCTCATGGAATCAATACAATCAGAGTTTCTTCATTACACAATCATAAATATCATTCCATGGCCAAAAGGAGCAGGAAGAAGAATAAATCTTATAGTTACCTGCCCCTTATTCCTAAACAAAACAAGTATTTACTTAATGGTCGGCGTACAACCTAATTTACACAAATAATAATTTATACCATTATACAAGAAAAACACACTCCACAGTTAACACTTTGGCTGCCTAAGGTTAAATTCATGATATACCATAGATTGCCAGCGCTATTTGTCTATGGAGAAAGTCCCCTTCTTTGCAGGGCTATAACTTTTTAAATTCTATTGCTACATTGCCATTATTAGGGCCCATTCAAAGTCCTATATGTATTGTTCATTGTGTAGCAACGTTAAACTTTTTCATTCACATATTCATAGTAAAGTATGGTCTAATGTATAAGTATGTTTTCATCTCTTTCTGCAGCTTTCTCCAGAACGTGATATATAGCCCCAAATGCATTATATTGATGATGAAATACAGTTTGATGGCAATCAGCGCGATATAAAAAATTCCAACTAGACGTACTTCTAGAAGTTACTACACGTCATCTGATGTTGACCGGATGGGCGAGGGGGCAGCGTTATACCAATCATCTAATGTGGGTCAAATGTTGATAATAGCAGTTAGTATCGAAGACGGTAACGTTACACGCTGAAACTCACCCCAGTCTCCGCGCGCCGTTGGGCGATCATCGTAGAGTAGAAATCTTATCATTATGGGATATATTTTTACCCGGTCCATCTCCAGCTTGTATAATGGTATATACGTCCAAATCATGTTGTTTATCGAGTTATTGCCAATCGATCACCGTGTAGCGTGACGAGCCAGAGTCCCATGACCTATAGCGAGCGCCCGGAAGTACTACGGACGTCTAGCACAACCTCTATGCCACATCCTGTTTGGCGATTGCGCCGATCGGCCACCAGATGGCGCTCCTGAACCGCCAGAGAGCTCAGTGGGTCCTGCTGGTGGATCTCAGGCCAGCGGAGGGGACATATGAATCCGATCGCAGATTTTTGAAATATTGATATAAGGACGACGTAGCGCGTCCTCCGGCAACTTTAGCATGGCCAGCAAAGACGTCTAAAGACGGTTCCCGGCAGCCAAAGTGTTAAACAAGAAAAAATGTAATAATAATAATAATAATAATAATAATAATAATAATAATAATAATAATAATAATAATAATAATAATAATAATAATAATAATAATAATAATAATAATAATAATAATAATAATAATAATAATAATAATAATAATAATAATAATAATAATAATAATAATAATAATAAAGAATAAAAGAAAGAAAAAAAAGAAAAAAAATCTCACTATTCAGATCACATTTGATTTTCATACTGACTAAATATTTTTTTGTATACTTTTTTTTTAATTGACAAACACTATTACATCCCTTAAGCTCGCTATGGAGAGAATTCCACAACTTTACACCAATCACTGAAGGACACATCTGTTTAAGTGTGGTACGTGCAAACTGATGTTTAAAATGGTATTTTCTCCTACTAAACTCACTTTCTAAATGAAAAAGATTTTGTAGTTTTTCTGGCATTGTATTATTTCTTGCCCTGAACATAATTAACATTGTTTGAAACTTAACCGTGTCTTCAAGTTTAATTATTCTAGATTTAATAAATAACACGAGCACAGGGCATGAAATCACACAGTCACAATGGGTCCAAGTCCCAATTACAATATACAATGCATCGGCGTCGGCTGTGTGATAGTAAAGGGCTAACCTTCTGTATTGTCACAGTGAAAGGGTTAACCGGCTGTCGTGTGGCAGTGAAAGGGTTACAGTGACTTTCTATATATTTTTTTAAAGTGACATTTTGTTTAAAGTGATAATTTTAGCGCATGACCTGTTGGTGGAAGAAGATACGACTTTACAACCTTTTAAAATACAGGGTCTGTCCAACATTGTCTTCATCTCTAAAGGATTAGATTCTGGATTCCCTAACAGACGTGGAGCGCCTACGTGCTGTATATCACTCATATACAGGTTACGTACTGCTGCAGCAGTGAAGAATGCAGCACAATAATATTAATACCTACAGATTAGGTCCTGTTCTGACTTGTGCCTGAGCACCTTGAGTGCCCTAGTTTGACTGCAGCAGGCTACTCTGTTTGCAGGTCATGACAAACCTGCAGCATGTGATACGTCGTAGAGCCCACTAGCAGCTGTCCCTCTAATCTGTGAGATAACGCTGTGATATTTTCATGGGACCCAATCAAAATCAAAGCCACGATGAGCAGCGGCCGGCGCGCTCGTTCTGTATTCCAGCACTGAGGGCCACCGGTCACAGAGTTCAGATAGGAAATTGTGAAACCACAATCCCTTTGCAATTAGCATTCAGGCTTTGGCGCTTGTCATCACACGGCAAGATAAACAGTGTTTTTAAAGTCCCCTCACCTGTCGCACCCTACTTAGAGAGGTTAAAGTCTCACCTGTCTACTTAGAGAGGTTAAAGTCTCACCTGTCTACTTAGAGAGGTTAAAGTCTCCTCACCTGTCTACTTAGAGAGGTTAAAGTCTCACCTGTCTACTTAGAGAGGTTAAAGTCTCACCTGTCTACTTAGAGAGGTTAAAGTCTCACCTGTCTACTTAGGGAGGTTAAAGTCTCACCTGTCTACTTAGAGAGGTTAAAGTCTCACCTGTCTACTTAGAGAGGTTAAAGTCTCACCTGTCTACTTAGAGAGGTTAAAGTCTCCTCACCTGTCTACTTAGAGAGCTTAAAGTCTCACCTGTCTACTTAGAGAGGTTAAAGTCTCCTCACCTGTCTACTTAGAGAGGTTAAAGTCTCCTCACCTATCTACTTAGAGAGGTTAAAGTCTCACCTGTCTACTTAGAGAGGTTAAAGTCTCACCTGTCTACTTAGAGAGGTTAAAGTCTCACCTGTCTACTTAGAGAGGTTAAAGTCTCTCCTGTCTACTTAGAGATGTTAAAGTCTCCTCACCTGTCTACTTAGAGAGGTTAAAGTCTCCTCACCTGTCTACTTAGAGAGGTTAAAGTCTCACCTGTCTACTTAGAGAGGTTAAAGTCTCACCTGTCTACTTAGAGAGGTTAAAGTCTCACCTGTCTACTTAGAGAGGTTAAAGTCTCACCTGTCTACTTAGAGAGGTTAAAGTCTCCTCACCTGTCTACTTAGAGGGGTTAAAGTCTCCTCACCTGTCTACTTAGAGAGGTTAAAGTCTCCTCACCTGTCTACTTAGAGAGGTTAAAGTCTCCTCACCTGTCTACTTAGAGAGGTTAAAGTCTCCTCACCTGTCTACTTAGAGAGGTTAAAGTCTCACCTGTCTACTTAGAGAGGTTAAAGTCTCCTCACCTGTCTACTTAGAGAGGTTAAAGTCTTCTCACCTGTCTACTTAGAGAGGTTAAAGTCTCACCTGTCTACTTAGAGAGGTTAAAGTCTCACCTGTCATACCTTAGAGAGGTTAAAGTCTCCTCACCTGTCTACTTAGAGAGGTTAAAGTCTCACCTGTCTACTTAGAGAGGTTAAAGTCTCACCTGTCTACTTAGAGAGGTTAAAGTCTCCTCACCTGTCTACTTAGAGAGGTTAAAGTCTCCTCACCTGTCTACTTAGAGAGGTTAAAGTCTCCTCACCTGTCTACTTAGAGAGGTTAAAGTCTCACCTGTCTACTTAGAGAGGTTAAAGTCTCACCTGTCGTACCTTAGAGAGGTTAAAGTCTCACCTGTCGTACCTTAGAGAGGTTAAAGTCTCACCTGTCGTACCTTAGAGAGGTTAAAGTCTCACCTGTCGTACCTTAGAGAGGTTAAAGTCTCACCTGTCGTACCTTAGAGAGGTTAAAGTCTCACCTGTCTACTTAGAGAGGTTAAAGTCTCACCTGTCGTACCTTAGAGAGGTTAAAGTCTCACCTGTCGTACCTTAGAGAGGTTAAAGTCTCCTCACCTGTCGTACCTTAGAGAGGTTAAAGTCTCCACCCCTGTCGTACCTTAGAGAGGGGCCAGGAATAGGTCTAGAGACCTGCCTGCATAATGAATACAACACAAAGTCAAAGGAGGGGGAAATCACCATTATTTAACGTTTAGGCCACACTGACGCGGGTGAGGCTGAACTTGGAGTTGTGAGCGACCCTTCACATTCCCATAACCAGGGCCGTACTGAGATAGACTATATAAAGGCATTTTAATGTAGTGCAGCCAGGCTGGAGAGAGCCCTGTCATAAAAATGGCCCTGGCACATAAGTCTGGGTTTAAATCATTGCAATGGACCTTGATGTGACAGTCATAGGCTAGAAAAATGAAACCATCCACTCACATAATCCCATACAGTGTCATTACTGGGATTTGCAACAAAACTGAACGAATTCACATTTTAGCAGGAGGGGGGGGGGGGGGGGGGCGTGCTTATATAATATAATTCTGTCTGAAACTGACATTATGGTCTTCTTCATATGGTCCGCTTAAATTATCGTCCGTGTTAGAGGGGATGTCGGAAAATTGTCTGCCAGGTCGTACGTCTGTGACCTAGGAGATCGTTATTGGCCACAGGTTGTAGATTAGATACACATGTCGCTGCGGTTTTCACAACTTCAGATCGCATCAATCAACGGAAACCCGCCGTATTCAAGAAGCCGATGACGCAGCGACTTGGCAACGGGTGATTAAAAGAAAGGACGATAATGTGAAAATGATGTATAAAAATGTATGTGTGTCCTGAAAACCATCTTCTCCTCAAATCCTCATTCGTGGCCGGACTCCAGTTTTCTTTCACTATTTTTATCCAGTGTCGCAGAGTCAATGTTAGTCAACGTCTGTCCGACGATGACAGTCCTGATCTCAGAATCCACAGGCCAGACGTGCGCAGAACTTCCTGTTCATAAGAGGAATATCGGAGATAAATAAATACGTGTAGCTAAACATACGCCGAAGACCAGACATGTCTAACATAGCTCCCTGGTGGAAAATCCACCCTAAAATTGTATTTACATAATTATTCTATAACGTACAGCTCTGTTTCAATTTGTGAATATGAACCAGTCTCTCCTTAAGCTGAACACCAGAGAGACTGAGGTCACAGAGAGATAAATCCTGGAGCTGGAGCGAGTCCTGGGACACTATGATGACAGCACCCATGGCGATTTTACTGGGATGTGGGTACATTTTCTGATTCAGCCGTAAGCCCTACATTTACATAAAAATAATGTGGACGTTGGAGCTCAAGCAACATTTCTATGAACCCACAGAGTCGGTCACTATTTCATTGCCAATGGACCGACTCCAAAAAAGTGTCTCGTCTTGATGACATCAGAAAATCGAGTCTCAATGCGCTCTTTTCCAGCTTTAGGGAGATGACCTTGTCTTAGTTTATTGATATCGACTTAACAGCCCAAGGTCATTGGAATAGCCACAATGTGAATTTCTGTTTCGGGGTGGATTTTCCATTGTGAGGAGGCGTAGTGGCGAAGCATGCAGCTCCAGAGAGCAAAAGGGAGAAGTGTCGGAGGTGTAGAAGGCTGGTTGGTGAGTCAACGCTACAGTCAGCCCTTAGAAGACACAGCCGACAAAATGCCTCTTTCAAACATGATACTTCTCCTTATCTACCAGCGTCATAAGAAGGACTGTAACAATAATCTCCAAATCCACAATCCAATATACTTTACATGTTTAGGTCACCATTCCATTAGAGAGAAAAAAGTTGTCTTAAGGTTTAAACCGTAAGTGGTATACAAATAATAATAATAAATACAATTAAATACAATTGTATACAATTAAATACAATTTAATAAAATTCAATGAAATACAAGTCAGGGTGAAACAGGCTCCAGATATCAGAAATCCCCCTAGGTCAGAAATGTGTATTTTTAGTATATTAACCCATTCAGCGCCGGGATTAGCCATCGCCCTGTGGTCACATTGCCACACGTTAAAATATAGGACTGAGTCACCTTGTTTGTAGAGCTATAATAACTATATTCTATATTATAGCTATGGATACAATACTATGGCCCATTTGACATCACCTATCTATCGTTCAATATGTGAGAAAGAATAAAATTGTCCATCGATACGTTCCCGTGTTATACCGTGGTGAATATGGTTTTAGAGCGGTCTAGGGTAATTCATGAAATGCTGAGTTATAGCCCTATACGTCGATTCCACTATAGACGTTGCCATGTCTTGCCTGTATATGCTATTATCCCGAAATCAAATCTAGATCATAACTATTATGTTCCATCATGAATGCATGAAAGGGGGGGGGGGTCGTTTCTGATTATTTGATTGTCAGTAACGGCATTCGCATTGAACACTAAAAACTAGGGATGCTCGATATTGGCTTTTTTACCGATACCGATATACCGATATTGTCCAACTCTTAATTTCCGATATCAACCGATATCAACCGATACCGATATATGCAGGGTTTAATAATTTCAGGTAATTAACATTACATATCTCTTGTTGTGGAATTAACACAACATTATGCATACTTTTGACAATAAATAAAATCTGAATTTGTTCTTACTTGCTTGCCTGGGTAAATAAAGGTTATAGAAATGTAAAAAAATAAATAAAAAGTATTATTATTATTTATTTTTTGAAAACCGATACCGATATTTTCCGATATCACATTCCTGTGTCTCCTCTACTCTGTCTCCCTCTCACCCTACCTACTGTCTCAATAAAGAACCGTCTCTCCTGTGTCTCCCCTACTCTGTCTCCCTCTCAGCCTTCCTACTGTCTCAATAAAGAACCTTCTCTCCTGTGTCTCCCCTACTCTGTCTCCCTCTCAGCCTTCCTACTGTCTCAATAAAGAACCTTCTCTCCTGTGTCTCCTCTACTCTGTCTCCCTCTCAGCCTTCCTACTGTCTCAATAAAGAACCTTCTCTCCTGTGTCTCCTCTACTCTGTCTCCCTCTCAGCCTTCCTACTGTCTCAATAAAGAACCTTCTCTCCTGTGTCTCTCCTACTCTGTCTCCCTCTCAGCCTTCCTACTGTCTCAATAAATAACCTTCTCTCCTGTGTCTCTCCTACTCTGTCTCCCTCTCAGCCTTCCTACTGTCTCAATAAAGAACCTTCTCTCCTGTGTCTCCTCTACTCTGTCTCCCTCTCAGCCTTCCTACTGTCTCAATAAAGAATGTTCTCTCCTGTGTCTCTCCTACTCTGTCTGCCTCTCAGCCTTCCTACTGTCTCAATAAAGAACCTTCTCTCCTGTGTCTCCCCTACTCTGTCTCCCTCTCAGCCTTCCTACTGTCTCAATAAAGAACCTTCTCTCCTGTGTCTCCCCTACTCTGTCTCCCTCTCAGCCTTCCTACTGTCTCAATAAAGAACCTTCTCTACTGTGTCTCTCCTACTCAGTCTCCCTCTCAGCCTTCCTACTGTCTCAATAAAGAACCTTCTCTCCTGTGTCTCCCCTACTCTGTCTCCCTCTCAGCCTTCCTACTGTCTCAATAAAGAACCTTCTCTACTGTGTGTCTCCTACTCTGTCTCCCTCTCAGCCATCCTACTGTCTCAATAAATAACCTTCTCTCCTGTGTCTCCTCTACTCTGTCTCCCTCTCAGCCTTCCTACTGTCTCAATAAAGAACCTTCTCTCCTGTGTCTCCTCTAATCTGTCTCCCTCTCAGCCTTCCTACTGTCTCAATAAAGAACCTTCTCTCCTGTGTCTCCCCTACTCTGTCTCCCTCTCAGCCTTCCTACTGTCTCAATAAAGAACCTTCTCTCCTGTGTCTCCTCTACTCTGTCTCCCTCTCACCCTACCTACTGTCTCAATAAAGAACCATCTCTCCTGTGTCTCCCCTACTCTGTCTCCCTCTCAGCCTTCCTACTGTCTCAATAAAGAACCTTCTCTCCTGTGTCTCCTCTACTCTGTCTCCCTCTCAGCCTTCCTACTGTCTCAATAAAGAACCTTCTCTCTTGTGTCTCCCCTAATCTGTCTCCCTCTCAGCCTTCCTACTGTCTCAATAAAGAACCATCTCTCCTGTGTCTCCTCTACTCTGTCTCCCTCTCAGCCTTCCTACTGTCTCAATAAAGAACCGTCTCTTCTGTGTCTCCTCTAATCTGTCTCCCTCTCAGCCTTCCTACTGTCTCAATAAAGAACCGTCTCTTCTGTGTCTCCTCTAATCTGTCTCCCTCTCAGCCTTCCTACTGTCTCTATAAAGAACCTTCTCTCCTGTGTCTCCCCTACTCTGTCTCCCTCTCAGCCTTCCTACTGTCTCAATAAAGAACCTTCTCTCCTGTGTCTCCGCTACTCTGTCTCCCTCTCAGCCTTCCTACTGTCTCAATAAAGAACCTTCTCTCCTGTGTCTCCGCTACTCTGTCTCCCTCTCAGCAATACCGTCTCAATAAAGACAAAATAAATATTAAAGGAAGTGGACTGACCTCTCTCCTTTAATAAAAAAATATATAAATAATTGAAATCCCTAATAACCAGGCCTATCAGATACCAATTCAGAGACAAAAGACAGTAGCTGCTGGTTGTGCAGTATAGTGTCGACACACCGCATGGTTAAACACATTACAGCGTCTACACACAGCGGGGATAAAGACATAATATAGTTTTAGTAACAAACTCCTCGTAGCAACGGTGTATACATTAATGAGTGTTTACAGCGTCCATAAAAAACGCTGTCTGACTCAAGTTACAGCACATAGCAAGTATTCAAGTCTGCAGAGAACATTGATAACAGCGCTGTGCGGGCGCATCACCACAGAACTCGTTCTCCTGGACGTGTCGAGCACCAATTGCACATTGTAAAAATGAGAGGATTAACTGTTCGGCCTTTGCTCTGGGTTTGCGACATAAATCCTTTACGCATCGTACTGAATCACGCAGAGTTAGTTTGGCAACAGCTCTTTGGCTTTCCATGTCTCGTTAGAGCACCAGTGTGCATTAACCCTTTCACTGTCACACTACCAAAGGGTTAACCCTGTTCACTGCGACAATACAGAAGGTTTTACAGTATATCTACTGTATGTAGAGTATTATTTGCATACTGTACATAGCTGAAGACATTGATTTATAGAAGGTTTCAGAGTGACGACAATAACACGCTAACGTTTATTTCCTGCTACAACGTTTTCTAATGCAATAACTGACAGCGGCAACAGCATTCCAGTGAAACCATTCTTTGGGAACGTTCTTGAAACGTAGTCGATCACAAAGATAGGTCTCGTCAACGTCAGTGTTTACAAACTTTACCAAAGTTAAGACCCTTTCACAGCCACACAGAGATACACCAAATGCAATAGTAGAAACTCTAAATTG
>NW_028173149.1:0-15000 GCF_963971535.1 Notolepis coatsorum | reverse complement strand
AAAATGTTGAATGTTTAATTTAAACTGCTAACCTTTGTACTATATTTTACTATTCTGCATGTTGCTACTAAGTCATCTACTGTGATGATATTACTACCTACTATGCTAATATGTCTATTATACTATGGACACAAAGAGTGTACAGTAGCACTCAAGTTTGACACTGTTTGATGAATAATCACCCTTAGCTGCCAGAGTTGTGCCCTTCCTGCTGACTTGTTGTACAGAGCATGTAAGTCGTTTTGGATAAAAGCGTCAGCTCAATGACTGAATGAATTATAAAAGCGTCAGCTAAATGACTGTATGAATGAATGATAAAAGCGTCAGCTAAATGACTGTATGGATGAATGATAAAAGCGTCAGCTAAATGACTGAATGAATTATAAAAGCGTCAGCTAAATGACTGTATGAATGATAAAAGCGTCAGCTAAATGACTGTATGAATGAATTATAAAAGTGTCAGCTAAACAACGGTATGAATGAATTATAAAAGTGTCAGCTAAACAACGGTATGAATGTAAATGTAAATGGTCCCAGTCGGTGAACTTGGGAACTACTTCATTCAGAGTGTTTACCGATAACTAAGGGTGTTCCACAAGGCTCAATTCTTGGTCCAGTTCTTTTTACAATCTATATTAATAGTATCACCGGCGGTATGTCATCTTTAATTAACCACCGTGCACATTTCCACGCAGATGATTTGCATACCCATCTTAAAACACAGAATGATCCCAGCTCTAACTCAGAGACACCATGGCAGCAACAACCTCGTATCTATAAACGTTGCAGCGGTGACTGTTTACAAGACGAGAGCAATAATCATTTTCTATGAAAAACACATGTGAAAGGCAGCCCACTCGTAAATCTGAACACAAGACATGCCACGGCTCTAATGCTCTCCGCAGACATGTTGTGTGTGTGTGTGTGTGTGTGTGTGTGTGTGTGTGTGTGTGTGTGTGTGTGTGTGTGTGTGTGTGTGTGTGTGTGTGTGTGTGTGTGTGTGTGTGTGTGTGTGTGTGTGTGTGTGAGGCCATCGAGCCAGCAGCAGAGCTGTAAATTTCATTTTCCCTGGAAATGTAGCGTTGTAGCAAAGCAAAGGGGATTACGTCTGAAATCGCTCGGCGTACACCCCGTGGAGAATTTACACTTCACCGATATTAACATCATAACGGCGCTCCGCCCCCCCCCCGGCCCTTACGGTACATAACACGTAACCGTGGGCGATGAAATTCCGCCGTAAGGAAATTGACGCAAGGTCCGACAGGCAGCGACAGAAAGTCACTACTATGGATGTGAACGAGAAGCCCCACGGGTCGACATCATAAGGTTTTGAGATTATATACGCGGCGGGTCGTTCGTGATGCATGGGGCTGCTTGTGTAACACGAGTCACTGCGGTGTGAGTTTGTTCCTGACTACTGTTGTCAGACACTCAGCTAATGGCACCAGACTCCACGTAGCACTGAATCCATCAAGATAAGCCGTCGTCGTCACTCTCCTGCTGGCCGAGCGATGCCACGCCGGACGTCGTGCCGGAGTTGTAAACAAGTCGAAGCCGCCGCTGTGCCGTTGGTTACGATGACGGACGTGTCCTCAGTTGTGCAGATACCCTCCCCCTCCCCCTCCCCCCACCGCCTGGTTTATACCGTCATTCATCTCCAGCGGCAGTGATGTGGCTTTTTCATCTCGCGGACAGACATCAGCCAAGCCGCAGCCAATGCCAGAGAGCTACTGTAGGCAAAGAAAACACAGTATTCTATTACTTTCCCTAGAGCAGTCTACGTACGCTTGCCCCACTCCCCCTCCTGCAACCCCTCCTGCAACCCCCCCCCCCCCGCTGAAAGGCCCGAGCCGTCTGCTTCTGATTATGTGTGATGATCCCAGGCGCTTAAACTTGCCAGCTACGTTTCAGGTTCAGCTGAGCCCTTTTTTTATTTTCAGTCTGGCCCCGGTTCAAAATGAATTACTCTGCGGATTATTCAAACTGTCACTAATTGTACTCTTCTTCCCTGGGAGCCAGCAGCACAGATATAATATATAGCTATATTTCTGATTGCCGTCAACATCGACGGCAGGCCGGAAGGAAAATATACAAACGGGTGCCGCTCACCGTCTGCTACCGGAAGAACCGTCCCTCTGGCCGCGGGCTCTGGTGACGGTTAAAGCTGCTCTCTCCCTCTGGTGACGGTTAAAGCTGCTCTCTCCCTCTGGCCGCAGGCTCTGGTGACGGTTAAAGCTGCTCTCTCCCTCTGGTGACGGTTAAAGCTGCTCTCTCCCTCTGGTGACGGTTAAAGCCAGTGGCGGACTGGGACACAAATTCAGCCCGGGACATTCAGACGCACCAGCCCACACACCGGCCCACGCACCGGCCCACGCACCGGCCCCGAAACCGGCCCACACAACGGGCGTTATGAAACACTTGTCCAGTATTAAACAACCCAAGGCTGTGGCTAAGGAGTCAACATCAGGGAGACCAAATCTACACACCGCCCCTAGATGTGCACTCATGCACAGTGCACACACACAGACACACACATACATATACCGTTACTTCCCGTCATTGGCATATGTTTTTTTTTTACTAACATCTTAGTGCCTCATTAGCCTAGGGATTAAGGATACATGAAGTATTAACTACACCATAATAATATTGAGGTTTTGATCCATAGAAAGTAGGGATGTCCGATATTATCGGCCTACCGATATTATCGGCCGATATCGGCATTAAAATGTGATATCGAAAAATATCGGTATCGGTTTTAAAGAAATAATATTTTATTTACATTTCTATAACCTTTATTTACCCAGGCAAGCAAGTAAGAACCAATTCTGATTTTATTTATTGTCAAAAGTATGCATAATGTTGTGTTAATTCCACAACAAGAGATATGTAATGTTAATTACCTGAAATTATTCCATTTCTTGGGGCGGGAAACCCTGCATATATCGGTATCGGTTGATATCGGTATCGGAAATTAAGAGTTGGACAATATCGGTATATCGGTATCGGTAAAAAAGCCAATATCGAGCATCCCTAATAGAAAGGTCTGTGCTACACAATTTCAGTTAGATTGGATTTATTGTCCTTTAATTTGGCACTCATGACATTAGTTGCTTGCCGTTTAATCAACATTGAAAGACCCCCCACTTCCTCCCAGACACCCATTCCAAGAGCCTGTTTTCTCTCTCTCTCTCTCTCTCTCTCTCTCTCTCTCTCTCTCTCTCTCTCTCTCTCTCTCTCTCTCTCTCTCTCTCTCTCTCTCTCTCTCTCTCTCTCTCTCTCTCTCTCTCTCTCTCTCTCTCTCTCTCTATGTATGTGTCTCTCTGTGTGTGTGTGTCTCTCTCTCTCTGTCTCTCCCTCTCTCTGTGTGTCTCTCTCTCTGTGTGTCTCTCTCTCTGTCTCTCTCTCTGTGTGTCTGTCTGTCTGTCTGTCTGTCTGTCTGGACTGGGCTCTCTCTCTCCCCTCAGGGTCAGCTGTGCTGGACTGGGCGCTCTCTCTCCCCTCAGGGTCAGCTGTGCTGGATTGGGCGGCGGGCGCTCTCTCTTTCCTCAGAGTCAACTGCATAAGAAGAACATCAGCAATCAATAATAATGGCTTGAATTCATACAGCGTTTTTCAGCCTTTTGAAAACACCCAAAGTAGTAGTAGTAGTAGTTTATTCAGTCATCATCTCACACAATACAATATACCCCATCATTTAACAATATTTGATTTTACAGTGACTGAAAAGGTACAGACTGAAGCATAATGCTTATATGCCTGTCCTATATTCTTAACAAAAATTAAAAAAATTGGCGGCTACGTGGCGTAGTGGGCAAGGCGCTCGCCACAAATACTGGAGACGCTGGGCTCGCCTGTTCGAGCCCAGCGCTCCACATTGCTTTCAGTTTAGCTGGTCGTTCATACTAATACACATTGGCCGTATTAGGGGGTGGGAAACTGATGGGTGGGGATTGGGCGTTGTAGACAGCGACTCCTACATGTCGGTTGGTGTGCCTGCGCAGTCGAATCAGGAAGTGTCGGGGGCAGCGTGAGCCTCCCACGCGTTACTCCTCGCCACTGAGAGATCGAGCTGCGCAGGTGAAAAGATGCGACTGCTGTTACCTCAAGTACCGGAGGGGACTTGTGCTATGTATGACTTAGTCCACATTGCAGCCGGCTTGTGGGAGGCAAGAAACAGCGTTCGTGACAGGGGAGGGTTGAATTGGATGATACGAAATTGGGATGGGAGAAAATGTAGAAAATGGGAGAAAAAGTGGATAAAAAAAAACAAAAATTAAAAAAATTAAGACTCCAAAACAGTATTCTAAAAGAAAATAGCAAAAGAAAACAGTATTATTCACCCCTGTAGTTTTCAAAAATAGCTTTACAAATTTTTCTTAAAAACCAAAAGCGAATTACTCATTCTTAACTGTATATCAGCATTGTTCCACAAAGCGCTTCACAGAAACCATCAAGCATTCACACAGTCATACACTACTGGTGGTTGTGAGCAGCATCAGCAAACACAGCTGCCCTGTGGCAGACTGACGGAATCATGTCTGCTAATCAGCGCCAACCACCATCAACAACCTTCATAAATACATTCAACATTAATGGAATAGGCTAACTACCAACTTAGCTGTAGCAGTTAGCTGTTATATGCAATCACATATGTTTAACTACGGGGTAGTAGTTGACCTAGTTGTTAGCTTAAGCTAGTTAGCTGTGGTTATTTACAAACATGTAGATGAGACTAATCATATACAGATCGAGAACATGGCTAACAGTTGGGAATTCTAAGGTACATCTTATTTAAGCATGTAAAATGGCAACTAATCAATTCAATCAATTAGATTACCAATATTATATCAAAATGAAAATTTGGAAGGGAACATAATAGTATTTTATTTTAGTATTTACTATTATAATATTAGTAGCCGATTAATTTGCAGCCCGTCCTAGGTTCTGATTGGCTCTCTAAGTTAGCACTTTAGCCTCTGATGCTGTGGTGGGCACTAGTCCTAACATTGCTAACTAAACTTTTAGTCAGAGAAAAAACGTCACAAGTCACAACTATTTACGTCCACGTGCTGTAAGGAATCAGGAATACGGAAAGCACATTGTCTTGTAATAGAATGACTGAAATCACTGCAAGAGCTAGTATAGGCTAGCTAGCCCTCATGAACCGGCAGACACCAACAGTAGAATATACTGCATGCACCTGTCATGTTACTGTTGGTTCCTTCCACTTGAACTTCATCATCATTAGCAGCAGCAGCGGGTAAACATGTCTGTAATTTTAGAACATTGTTCTGCGTCTTTTACTAGTAATTTTAGTTTTTTAATTCTAGCTTTTTCAGCTCCACCCTTTCTTTTTTTGCATTCTCCATTTCTGCGCTTCTAGGCCTACTCGCGGTTGGGAGGAAACGTGAATCTCATTCACTGATGTCTCATGTCTCATTCAAGACTGGCTAACAAAAGCATGTCTTTCACTTAACACCAAGAAAACAGTGTGTATGATGTTCACAAAGTCACCAGTAGAGGTCACTCACTCTAATGTGTTTCTGGGAGAGGCGGAGCTGGACATTGTACATTAATTCAAGTATCTTGGGGTCACATTGGACTCTACATTGACCTTCAAAAAGTCATGTGAAGAAAGTGACAAACACAGTCAAGTTTAACATCGAAAACTTCAGGCAGATCAGGCCCTGCCTGCCAGTTAATGCTGCAAGGATGTTTCTGCATTCAATGATTTTATCACACATCGAGTAGGCCTACTGTTTTATCAACTGGTCTCTTTTATATGTCACTACTCTTACACCAATATAATTACTCTACAAAAAAGCCATAAAAGTATTTGATAGGAAACCAATTTCATTTCATCACTGTAATGTTTTAGAAAAACATAACATGCTAAGTTTCGAGAATTTCCAAGTTTTCAAATATACTTGCTTCATGTACAAGGTTCTGCATGGACTTGCCCCTCCCCCATTGAATGAGTTCATCCAACAGAAAGCAGACACTGGCATTACCACCAGGGCTATCAGTAGAGGGGACTGTAAGGTGCCTTTTTGGTATACTACCATTGCAAAAACTGTGTTCTCTGTTAAAAGTGGTAACTACTGGAATAGCCTGCCAGTTGTGATTAGAGAGTGCCCTACATACTCCATGTTCAAGACCCATCTTAAACTGCATCTTAAGGCAAACCAGAACTGTGATCATTTTTAATCTGATTTAGTTTATGCAACTTGTTTATTGTTTTATTGCCGGCCCACACACTGGCCCACACACCGGCCCACATAATGGCCCACACACCGGCCCACATATGGCCCACACACTGGCCCACACACTACACCGGCCCACACACTACACCGGCCCACACACTACACCGGCCCACACACTGGCCCACACACTGGCCCACACACCGGCCCACACACTGGCCCACATACTGGCCCACACACCGGCCCACACACCGGCCCACATACTGGCCCACACACCGGCCCACACACTGGCCCACATTAGTGGCCCACACACCGACTCACACACTGGCCCACACACCGGCCCACAGACTGGCCCACATACTGGCCCACACACCGGCCCACACACCGGCCCACATACTGGCCCACACACTGGCCCACACACTGGCCCACATTAGTGGCCCACATTAGTGGCCCACACACCGACTCACACACTGGCCCACACACCGGCCCACACACTGGCCCACATTAGTGGCCCACACACCGACTCACACACTGGCCCACACACTGGCCCACACACTGGCCCACACATCGGCCCACATTAGTGGCCCACACACTGGCCCAAAAAAAAAAAAAAAAAAAAAAAAATTTTTTTTTTTTTTTTTTTTGGACCAGCCCACTTTGGTCCCGGCCCATCGGGATTCGTCCCGAACGTCCCGATGGCCAGTCCGCCACTGGTTAAAGCTGCTCTCTCCCTCTGGCCGCAGGCTCTGGTGACGGTTAAAGCTGCTCTCTCCCTCTGGTGACGGTTAAAGCTGCTCTCTCCCTCTGGTGACGGTTAAAGCTGCTCTCTCCCTCTGGCCGCAGGCTCTGGTGACGGTTAAAGCTGCTCTCTCCCTCTGGCCGCAGGCTCTGGTGACGGTTAAAGCTGCACAAGGAGGGTAAAGAGAAAACAGCAAGAGAATGGGTCTCATTCTCCAACGGACTTAAGACAAAAGATTTGCTCTTAGGGCCATGTAAGACATCTTAGGGCCGATTTTGGGATTCCCCAACTGTCCCTGCTAACACAACAGTAAATATAAGGTTTAATAAAGCATTACATCACGCGCAGGAGTGGGTTATGAGAATTAGACCATGCCTAGGGGTGGTCGTTAGGCCCGAGGCGCAGCCAACCTCTAATTCTCATAACCCACGACTGCACGTGGTGTAATGGCTTTTATACAATGGCCGATGTCATCCAACCTTATTGCTATACAATGAACACACATTCATTGAAGATTTATTGACGAAACCATCCGCCGAAAAAGTAGTTCCCAAAAAAATAAAAAGAGAAGTTGCCTCCATGTGGAAGCAGCTCGGAAGTGCATCCAACTGTTCTCAGTAGGACATCCAACAAACTAACACATCCAACTGTCTCTCAACTAAGACATCCAACAAACTAACACATCCAACTTTTTTTTTTTAAACCTACTTTCTATAGAAGCAGCTGGGAGGTGCGCTGTTTTAAGTGAGCGTGGATTATTGAATTGATTGATTGATTGATTGCTAATTTTATCACTGTCCGCCTTGTTTCCAACTGGTTAAGCTTGGCGACTCTTTTGAAGTCGCTCTCTTTTGAAGTTGGTTAAGGTTAGAGTTTGGAATCAGGGCTGGTGGTCTATCGCCCTGCTCTAAAGACAAACTCTAACCTTAACCAATTTTTTGTTCCACAATAACTTATGACCCACTAATTACATAATCCAACATTGTGTAAGAAATTAACACATTCGCCGTGACAGATTCGTTTTTCATTTAGTCTTTATGACCCTATCAACATATCCTTTCGTAACGTTTACTGTCCGCCATCTTGCCTTCACTTCTAAAAACGTGCACGGCGGATTGATAGTAATTCGGTTGTGGGCGGGTCCTGGGACCAAGAGCGTGGGGTTATGATGACAAATACCCACGTGTAACTTGACTGTTTCAGCCAATCAGATTCGAGAAATGTACATGCCATTGTATAAATAAATATAACACATTGTCATATTTATTTAAATTATGATTAATTAATTCCATGGAGGCCTGTAGAGTTCACATGAAGGAATCACTATTATTACTCCCAAATAAAACCCTTAACACTTTCAGTGCCACCAGGTGGCGCCAGAGTTAGCGCTTGAATGCCACCATCCACTTTAATGTTATCGTTAATATCGCCTAATCTATGTTTTAAATTATGGCTATGTGTCTAATCTGCCCGTCGCTTATCAAAGAATCATTTTCCAGTCAGTGCTGTCAAGGCAGATTGGTTTTTTATCGCTTCATTTCCGTTTGAGAGCATTTTGAAAAGCACCCGTTTTGAGGTAAAAAACAGTCCATTCTGGGCCATTCTGTGATAATCGTCTTTTACTGGAATATTCCAGAACGTTGATATTTGTCGGCCTATTTATGAATCGTTTTCAAATAATAAGTAATAATTCAGAGAAAACTCGTGAGTGGCATAGAAAGTGTTAAGAACACGGAGCACAACAGTCTGTCAAGTTAAGACTGCTCCTAAATCCTGCTCTTAGTCGGGGCCGAATCCAAGCTTAGGGACGGTTGGGGAATCCCAAAATCGGCCCTAAGATGTCTTAAATGGCCCTAAGAGCAAATCTTTTGTCTTAAGTCCGTTGGAGAATGAGACCCAATATCTTCACGCAAGATAACTTTGTGTGACACTTTGTGTTTTTCACTTGTGCAGTTCACATTATGCTATAGAAACGGGAATGTATTATTATAATCTGAATTACATTTGAGTTTACATAACATGTACAGTAAATCATATGTTCCACTGGGTGTCAAGTGTCCCTGATGGGAGGTATCTAGACTGAGGTTGCATTGCAAAGAATATGACCTGTATCTGATTTACAAGATACAAGATACAAGATTCCTTTATTGCCACACAACCAGGTTGGTGGTATTCTTGATCGGTACAGAGTGTAATAGCTCTACAATACATAAAACTGGAACATAGATACAAATGGATACATAATACAGCACAACATGACACAATAAATACATAAATACAGCACAGCACGACACAGCACAACATAAACACACGGAATAGTCTAGTCCATCAGGTCAGGAGCTTGGTTAGTGTGGGGGGGAGGGGGGGAGAGGGGGGCCAAGGGAGTTCAGGGTCCGAATGGCGGTGGGGAAGAAGCTGTCCTTGAAGCAGGTGGTTTTTGAGAGGATGGACTTAAAGCGCCTACCTGAGGACAGGGGTTGAAACAGGGGGGTGTGCTGGGTGGGAGGGGCTGGAACAGGGGGTGTTCTGGGTGGGAGGGGCTGAAACATGGGGGTGTGCTGGGTGGGAGGGGCTGGAACAGGGGGTGTTCTGGGTGGGAGGGGTCCTTAGCAATCTTTCTGGCGTGGGTGGTTGTGCGGGAGGTGAAGATCGAGTCCAGGGAGGGAAGGTCACATCCTATGATTTCCTATGACACATATTATGAGCAAAATAAATCTGATTGTTTTTGCCTGCAGTGTAAATTAAGCCTAATTTTACTGTGAATGACAGAAGCCCATGCACGGGTCTCCAAGATGGTGAGACAGTTGACCAGCTGGATGAGCCGCATTGGAATTCAACAAGAAGAATAGCTGTGTGTAAAAAGAATAACTGGCACTTCACACTCCAGCACTAGTCCTTATGACCAGCCTCGAACCACAAACCCTTATGACCAGCCTTGAAACACGAACCCTTACGACCAGCCTCGAACCACAAACCCTTACGACCAGCCTCGAACCACGAACCCTTACGACCAGCCTCGAACCACAAACCCTTACGACCAGCCTGGAACCACAAACCCTTATGACCAGCCTCGAACCACAAACCCTTACGACCAGCCTCGAACCACAAACCCTTATGACCAGCCTCGAACCACAAACCCTTACGACCAGCCTGGAACCACAAACCCTTATGACCAACCTCGAACCACAAACCCTTATGACCAGCCTCGAACCACAAACCCTTATGACCAGCCTGGAACCACAAACCCTTATGACCAGCCTCGAACCACAAACCCTTACGACCAGCCTGGAACCACGAACCCTTACGACCAGCCTCGAACCACAAACCCTTACGACCAGCCTCAAACCACGAACCCTTACGACCAGCCTTGAACCACAAACCCTTACGACCAGCCTTGAACCACAAACCCTTACGACCAGCCTTGAACCACAAACCCTTACGACCAGCCTTGAACCACAAACCCTTACGACCAGCCTTGAACCACAAACCCTTACGACCAGCCTCAAACCACGAACCCTCCTCTCAACAGTACTGTGTGACTTCAGAAGTGAAACACTGCAGTCTGATCTGTTCTCATACAATTTCCATCACATATTCTTTAAATTTTTTTTTTATCCACTTTTTCTCCTTATTTTTTTTTCTATTTTTCTCCCATCCCAATTTCGTATCGCCAATTCTCCCCTTCAATTCTCCCCTCCCCTGTCTTGAACGTTGCTAGACTATGCCTCCCACTGGTCGGTCGTAGGGAGGATAGAAGCCTTGCATCACGTGTCCCCTCCGGTACACAAAGGAGGCAGCCTGTTGCATCTTTTCCCCAGACAGCGCGGACTCTCAGTGGCGAAGAGTAACGCGTGGGAGGCTCACGCTGCCCCCGATACTTCCTGTCTCTGCTGTGCAGGCGTCACCCAACCGACCTGTAGGAGTCGCTGTCCACAACGTCCAATCCCCACCCACCGGCTTTCCACCCGCTACCTCCGTCAATTGAGATAGTATGACGACTGGGTTAAGCCGCAGGCAACGCCGACTCGGGGAGTCGAGACCGGAGTCTCTTGCATTGCATTGGTCCATATCCACCTCCATTTATTTGTGCTAAGCTAGGCTATCTTGCTAACTTCACACTCAGAAGTGTAACACTGCAGTCTTATCTTGTCTACCGTCTGGAAAGGGTCCAATTCAGGTAGTTAAGCGTAGGGGGGGGGGGGGGGGGGGGTTCACCTTCAGGAGTGAGTTTACCTCGTCACACTGACCCTACACGACCCCAGCTGGAGAGCTGGGCTCAACCATATCATCTGGGTTAACAGGCACCATTATAAACAAGGTACTTCGCACACGTGGCACTCATCCTCCCAACTGGCCTCCAGACCCAACATCCCTGGGCTTTACCAGCACTGTGGGACCACAAGGGTCTGATACCAACCCTCACCAGCACCGTGTGACCACCAGGGTCTGATACCAACCCTCTCACCAGCACTGTGTGACCACCAGGGTCTGATACCAACCCAGTCACCAGCACTGTGGGACCACAAGGGTCTGATACCAACCCTCTCCCATCCACCACCTGAAAGGGATCCCATTTTAATAGGGAAGTGTTGGTATTTCAACTTAGTAGTTACGAGTTTACACCAAGGGACTATTACTATGAAGTGGTTGCAACCTTGTTACATGGTATTACAACAAACTGGGTTTATACAAGGTCATGTGACTGGCTGCCCATTGGGGCACGTTACCCCCTGCAGACTACACTGTGGCAGCCATGCCATGCACACAGGGACATGTCCTACAGATGTAATAGAGGTGCAATAGGCCTATAGAGTGTTGTCTTTGGAAAACGGTATATTTGGGTAACTTAGGGGGGTAAGGGTTGGGCTAAAGGCTCTGTTAAAAGCATGGCAGGGTCATGCCACTAGGGGGCCCGGTCCAAGAAAGTGAAACGGGGCCCCTTGTCCCTCAGGGGACAGACTTAACTAGGGGGGTCCGGGGGTATGCTTCCCTGGGAAGAAAAACCAACAAACGTTAAAAAGCACAGCTCTGTAATATTCCTTTCTAGGGCCATCCAGTGGCGTATGGGTAAAATGACAGAGGATGCCATGTCAGAATGTTTTAGATTTCTTTACATTTTATTTATTTAGTGGCGGAATAAATTCAACCATCGTCTAAGTTTTGGATTCATTACACTTTTACAGTTACAAATCACAAGCCTTAAAGGGGAACTATTTTACTATTTCTTTCACTATTTGGGCACTTTTACACAATTCCTGTGAGTCTATGGAACACCTCTGTAATATATATATATCTTTTTATTCATTGTTTTGTATTTCTAATCAAGTCCTCAAAAACAGCATTTTTCTACCTCAAGATCTCGAGCCGTTTTGAGGCTGGGCTCCTAAACCACTGTGTGGCATCTGGCACATTAACATGCAGCGGTGTCTCTCTGACATCACAAATCATCACATTTTCAAATGACTCAGTTCAGTGAGGGTGAATATTGTGAGAGGAGAATTGGAAGAATGCGCCAATATGAGAATTTTGAGACATAGATCATATTAATATAAGTTCACATAGCTAGGAAACAATGCTAAACACTCAAAAAGGCCATTTATAAGATAGTTCCCCTTTAATGAATCTGCAGAATATGCCCCGCAGTTAAGGCTATAGATAAATATTCTATCCCACACCATGCCTATAACCATCAGTTTCAGCGAAGATGGAAGAAAACCTCAAATAAACCGAGCTAAAGCACACAATTATATAGTCAAAACAACAACCATTTATCAGCGTACTCATGCGAAGATGGCAACACAACACAATATTATCATCTTGGCTCAACAGGTGTGTGTGTGTGTGTGTTTTAAATTAAAAAAAGAATGACTCACCCCATTCTATTTGTAGAGGAATGACATCCTTCTCTCTTTCATGTTGGCAAAACAGTCAATAACTCGATCATAAGACAAAAGGCATTGCCAGCTAAATAGTTTCCCTCGCTTAGCCGAACCAGTTGGCCATTCTGTTACTTTGTAATCGTCGACATTAAAAGAACGTTGTCCCTTACTCCTTCTCGCCCGAACAATACACAGTTGGTGTCAGCCTTCCATTTTCTTTCATTTGTAATTGTTGTTCAAATCGTAATTTTGTGAAATCATTCATATCAGATACTCGAGTCTAGATCTCTGTCACCTTCCATTCTTCAACGTTTAGCTTTTAATGTGATTTGATTGGTCTGAGGCCGAATCTCATCTGGCACCCCCTGGATGGCGTCTTGATGTGCAAAGACCATCCACATTTCAAGTAAGCTTGAATCTTATTGGCTAATTATTTTACTATTTTTTGTCAAGGAATGCCAAAGTCGAGGTGGCTTCAATCAATCAAAATAATGCTACCAGAGAAGTGTATGTACCTGCCTGCAGTGTAAGATAAATAGAGAGAGGGGGCGCAGTTTCCCTCGCTCGGTTCATTTCTCCAGGAGGGGAGATAGATTCAGCCAGCTACGCACTCTTATTGGAAAGTTATTATAACTCCAGTCCAAGGTATAATAATAATAAATAATTCCAAGGTAAACCTGAGGAGGAGCTGTTGTGTGTTCTATGTGATCTGGGAGTGGTGGAGGATGAATATCATTTTTTTTTATCCACTTTTTCTCCCATTTTCTATATTTTCTCCCATCCCAATTTCGTATCATCCAATTCAACCCTCCCCTGTCACGGACGCTGTTTCTTGCCTCCCACAAGCCGGCTGCAATGTGGACTAAGTCATACATAGCACAAGTCCCCTCCGGTACTTGAGGTAACAGCAGTCGCATCTTTTCACCTGCGCAGCTCGATCTCTCAGTGGCGAGGAGTAACGCGTGGGAGGCTCACGCTGCCCCCGACACTTCCTGATTCTACTGCGCAGGCGCACCAACCGACCTGTAGGAGTCGCTGTCCACAACGCCTGATCCCCACCCATCAGTTTCCCACCCCCTAATACGGCCAATGTGTATTAGTACGGACGACCAGCTAAACTGAAAGCAAATGTGG
Organism: Notolepis coatsorum; assembly: GCF_963971535.1. Taxonomy (NCBI): domain Eukaryota; kingdom Metazoa; phylum Chordata; class Actinopteri; order Aulopiformes; family Paralepididae; genus Notolepis; species Notolepis coatsorum. Next base: position 1,045 of record NW_028173149.1, on the reverse strand, counting down.
AGCGCTGGGCTCGAACTGACGAGCCCAGCGTCTCCAGCATTTCGTGGCGAGCGCCTTGCCCACTACGCCACGTAGCCGCCCTGGAGAATGAATATCATTTAGTTTTGTATTGCCCTTTGTACACCGTTTTGAGGAGGGCTTTATTTGAGAAAATTCAAATTGTAAATGCGGATTTGTTTTGGCAGTCTGAGAGTTGTATGTTGAGTTGTTTTTTTGTGGAGGACATCTTGAGTTTTGCAGGATTTTTGGAGAAAGCATGGCACTTTAGACAAAACACACTATATCCTATATACTTGTATATGAATTCCTCTTGTTTCTTTGTTTACATACGCTTGTGTTATATTACGTTTTATTTGTATTTTCTTGTATTTTCTTTTTCTTGTGGCCATCTTGGTCTATATGTCATTTGTCAAGTAATTGGTCAAGTATATTATTATATACTTATTGTTTATGTGTCTTGTAAGCCCATATGGGCTGGGCATACACCTGTATGTAAGACACGAAAATAAAAAACATCAAATCAAATAAAAAATAGCACAGAAATGAAAAATTATGATTTTCTTATCATTGTAAACTATGGATGATCATGCTGCATGGGCACAGATTCCAATTGTAATTAGTACAATTATATGCAATTAATATACACAGGAGGAATCGTTTTGCATTTGGTTGTCCATGACCATAGGGCCATTGAAGGTCTGGGGGGGGGGGGGGGGGGGCTATAGGGCATGTGGCCAGGGTATATAGGCTATGTTGGAAATCTATGACATGGTTAACCCCTTCACTGCCACACGACAGAAGGTTAACCCTTTACTATCACACAACCGACGGCGATGCTCCATCATTAGCATCATTAGCTCTGCGGATGCTGCCGGCTGTCATGTGGCAGTGAAAGGGTTCAAATATATATATCACCATACATAAAGACGAAATCAATTAGTTGAAACTAGGGATGTTCGATATTGGCTTTTTTACCGATATCCGATATACCGATATTGTCCAACTTTTAATTTCCGATACCGATATCAACCGATACCGATATATG
>NW_028173150.1:0-1000 GCF_963971535.1 Notolepis coatsorum | reverse complement strand
TTTATGTTATAGGTAATAATGAGGCAGGTCTACTCGCACTATACAACACGACAACAACATCTCCTTTATGTTCTGGTATTAATGAGGCAGGTCTGCAGATGCATGTGTGCTGTTGCACATGTGTGGCACTGGCATCTTGCTGCGAGTCATTTAGGCTCAATTCATTTCATTGTCTCCTGTACTTCCACAGTCTCTCATTAATCCGCCTTCGTCCTCGGTCCTTCTCCATCATGGCTCCCTTTTTACATCGACTCCCCTCCCATTACTCTCTTTGTCGTTCTCTCTCTCTCACTCTCTCTCTCCCTCATCCACCTCCCCCTATCTATCCCTGTATGATCTCTTCCTCACAGAGTATCGCTCTCTCTCTCTCTCTCTCTCTCTCTCTCTCTCTCTCTCTCTCTCTCTCTCTCTCTCTCTTTCCCTCTCTTTCCCTCTCTCTCTCTCTCTCTCTCTCTCTCTCTCTCTCTCTCTCTCTCTCTCTCTCTCTCTCTCTCTCTCTCTCTCACCCCTCGACTCGCTCTGCATCTCCTATTCTTGTGTCCTGTCGTCTTCTTCAGTCTTGGCCACTGTACTTCCCACCAACACCAACTTGCCATCATTGACACTTTTCCTTCTCTTTCTCTCCTCTCGCTCTGTTTTGGCATCAGTCTCCTTCTCTCCCTTCTCTCCCTCTGCTCTCTCTCTCCCTCTATCCCCCCCTCCGCTCCCATCTCTCTCTCTCTTTCTCTCCCTCTGCTCCCCCCCCCCCCCCCCCCCCTCTCTCTCTCTCTCTCTCTCTCTCTCTCTCTCTCTCTCTCTCTCTCTCTCTCTCTCTCTCTCTCTCTCTCTTCTCTCTCTCTCTCTCTCTCTCTCTCTCTCTCTCTCCCTCTCTTTCTATCTCTCTCTCTCTCACTCTCCCCCCCCTCTCTCTCTCTCTCTCCCTCACTCTCTCCCCCCCTCTCTCTCTCTCTCTCTCTCTCTCTCTCTCACTCTCTCCCCCCCCCCCCTCTCTCTCTCCCTC
>NW_028173151.1:0-18136 GCF_963971535.1 Notolepis coatsorum | reverse complement strand
TGTTTAGAACCTCGGAACCGTTCCCTCTCTCTGTACATTTAGTAATTTAGTCATTTAGCTGAACGCTTTCATCCAAAGCGACGTACAAGTTCTGTACGACAAGTCATCAGGAAGGGTACAACTCTATCAGCTGAGTAACAATGTTCATCAAACAGTGCTGAAACTTGGGTGCTGCAGTGTGGAGTGTATGTTAGTATATTAGCTACTATAATATAATATAAACACTGTACTCGCTCTCCTGCCGAGCTGCTAAAACGTCTCCTCTCCTGACATCGAGACGGTGGAGGAGGGTGGTGTGGTTATGATGTCACCAGGGGACGGTTCCCTGGGCGGCGTCCAGTAAAACAAAGCACGGCAGGTATTCGTCAAGGTGCCCTGGAGGAACATTCTGGAGTTGGGCCCGCCGCCGTAATTATTACCTCATTGTTCTAATCTCGGTGGATAATCTCCATGGACGCACGTGGAGAGCCTGAGCTTGGCGAGGCACATGCTCTAGGGCTGAGCCCAAACGTTCGAACGTTCGAACCTTCGTTCGTTACGTTGGCATTCAAATTCTAAATCAACATTCGAATTTTTTTAAATATTTTTTTCTATTAATTCTGTTTAAACCAATGAGGTTTTTCTTCACAGTTGCAGACAAAGATTAGGCTACACTAATATTATAGTATTAAAAGAAACTGATGAGTTATATTCATTAAAGAAAGTTGATTTAATTGATTTAGTTGGGCTGGGGCTTCTCCCTGGGCTGGGTCTGGAAAGTTGATATAATAATAAAAAAGACTAATTTAATCAGATTAATCACTTTATTCAAATTGAGGTTTTAGTTTGAGGATATTTAAAAGAATAAGAATAAGAATAATTATTATTTAAAAAAAATTTATTTACATTTTTTTTAAGCGAAGGTTCAAACGTTCGTTCGAAAAACCCAGACGAAGTTCGAATCCCAAAAACAGGGTTCGGGGACAGCCTTAACATGCTCACAGGTTACTAGTAAACCTTCAGATCGGCGTCATGCACACCGTGTCAACCTTTTGACATCCTCTGCCCGGTCAGCAGAGTGTAGCGTGATCTTTTGTGATGCTAACAGGTGTGAGGGAAATGTTATCTATGTCCATCTGTGTTAAATCTCTGTACAGCTTGACTAGTTAATATGTTCAACTAGCTACAGCCCAGACACTAGGCTACAGTCTGACAGTGTCTCTTTAACAACGACCAAGGTTAGGAGATGGCATTTGGCCTATTTCTTCAGTTCTAGTCGTCTTTGTTATTCATTCTCTCACTAGGGCATATTTTGTTGACCTTTTCTGTCATATCTGGTATCTCATGTACGTCATTTCGATTATGTATTTAATCTAAGTTCTGACCAGAGCTCTTTGTCACTTTCTGGTGTGTACACATGTTGTCTCTGATTATAAACTGATCAAAAGGGCACCCAAGTGGCGACCCATGTAACACGCTGCGTCGCGAAGCGGCCGACCCCGGTTCGATTCCCGGACCCGCTGTCCTTTGCAGAATATCTTCCCCCCGCTCTGTCTCCCGTTCTTTCTCTCTCTCTCTCTCTCTCTCTCTCTCTCTCTCTCTCTCTCTCTCTCTCTACCGGACTGCCCGGTAGTATAAATAATCTACCAAAAACAAAAAATAATAATAATCTATTTTTTCACCCCATTTTTCGATTTTTCTCCCATCCCAATCTCGTATTATCCAATTCTACCCTCCCCTGTCTCGAACGTTGTTAGACCATGCCTCCCACTGGTCGGCTGCAATGTGGACGAAGCCTTGCATCACGTGTCCCCTCCGGTACACGAGGAGGCAGCCGTCGCATCTTTTCACCTGCACAGCATGATCTCTCAGTGGCGAGGAGTAACGCGTGGGAGGCTCACGCTGCCCCCGATACTTCCTGATTCTGCTGTACAGGCGCACCAACCGACCAGTAGGAGTCGCTGTCCACAACGTTTGATCCCCACCCACCGGCTTTCCCACCCCCTAATACTGCCAATTGTATTAGTATGAATGACCAGCCAAGCCGGAAGCAACGCAGAGAGCTGGGCTCGAACCCAGCATCTCCTGCGTTAGTGGCCAGCGCCTTGCCCACTGCGCCACTTAGCTGCCTGAAAGAAACTATGTTCTATATTTATATACAAACTAACTCAATCTGAATTCCTACAGCTTACTGTCATGGCTCTAGGGCTGACCTTACATTTTTTTTGGAATTCGAACCTTCGGGGCCGAGATTCGATTTAAATTAATTAATTAAAACTTTTTTTTTATTTTTATTTTATTTTAATTTTTTTTTATGTTGTGAGACATACAGCACTTTGTTCAACTTTGTCAGTGCTGTAAAGTTTAAACCTTTTTAAATCTGGCGGCTAGGTGGTGTAGTGGGCAAGGCACTCGCCACCAGTGTGGAGACGCTAGGATTCGCGTGTTCGAATCCAGCTCTCCACATTGTTTTTCAGTTTGGCTGGTCGTCCGCAGTAATACACATTGGCCGTATTACGGGGAGGGAAAACTGAAGGGTGGGGATCGAACGTTGTGAACAAGCGACTCCTACAAGTCGGTTGGTGCGCCTGCGCAGTAGAATCAGGAAGTGTCGGGGGCAGCGTGAGCCTCCCACGCGTTACTCCTCGACACTGAGAGATCGAGCTGCGCAGGTGAAAAGATGCGACTGCTGTTACCTCAAGTACCGGAGGGGACTTGTGCTATGTATGACTTAGTCCACATTGCAGCCGGCTTGTGGGAGGCAAGAAACAGCGTTCGTGACAGGGGAGGGTTGAATTGGATGATACGAAATTGGGATGGGAGAAAATATGGAAAAATGGGAGAAAAAGTGGATAAAAAAAAAAAAAACCTTTTTAAATCTTAGACAAACGAAACACTTTGCTTTCATGAAATATTGTAAGCCGTCATTTGAGGCTTTATAAAAGCAGCACAATGAACACAAATCTGTCAGTGCCGAGTCCGACCTCATCTTAAATAACAAACAGCATTGCTTGTTGTAGTTAACAAAGAGAGGCAGAGTTGATTTAAGAAAAAAAAAATAAAAAAAATAAAGAAATCATAATTATATATTTTTTATAATCAAATTTTATTTTCATATTCGAATCCCATGCCCATTGAACGAAGCTTCGAAGTATTTAAGACAGCCCTACATGGCTCATTTGAATATTCCACAACACAGGCATGAGGGGAGACCGGTAGCGCCGCTTGGTAGCGCCCCCTGTGGCCGGAAGGGTACTGGGCGCCAGCGGCTCAGGAGGTCGAGGTCTGACAGGCGCACGTCTCCTCCGACTCCGAGCTATGCACCTCGCGGTTTTGAAGCGATGCTTTCTCGGGGCGCTCTCTCGGTTGAAAAAGATTAAACTTTAGCCGCGGAGCGCACCGACGTCACTGTCACCTTCTGGTCGACGGACCAATCAAATCGACCGAGGGGAGGGATTACAAATCTGAGGTATATGAAGAGAATTTTGAGAAAGTTTGTTACTAGCTAACCATTTCTGAACAGCATCAAAATGAGTCTGTAAAGCATACTGAATTTGTTGAATATTAGACTTAGAGGAATAAATCACAGTATCATCAGCGTATAATTGAGTAAGACAGTCAGATGGTATCAGGGTGAGATCATTAACAAATATAGAAAATAAGAATGGTCCTAAAGATGAACACCCTTGTCCATAATCAAAAAGTCAGACTGTTTACCCTGATGAATGAATGAATGAATGAAAACTTTATTTAACAGATTGCAGAATGGGTACAATACAGTACGGCTCAATACATACAATTGTTAAGGGGATGCAGACCTGAGAAAGACGTTTGTCTTGTTTCCATCAGGGTCCCCCATTTTCAATTCATATAGACATTTATGACATACACAACATACATGACATTTATGGCATAGGGACATATAGGTATTTAGTACCGATACATTTGTGACATAGGCGGTATTCAAATATACAGTACTGTTACCCCTAGATCCTGACAGAGTATATACATATGATGGGGAGGGGACTGTACATTAGGAGGGGGTGGGTGGGTGGGAGGGAAATATACATACGGCGGGGAGGGAATATATACATGCGGTGGGGAGGAGACTGTCTATTAGGAGGTGGTGGGGGTTTTGGGCATTTACGGTGGCCAGTTTCGAATTGCAGCCTCCCGTAGGTGCTCTTTAAGGGCGGTTTTGAATGTGGGCAGGGATTCACATTCCTTTACAGCTTTGGGTAGGGCGTTCCACATTGTTGTGGCATAATTGCGAAACGTGTTTAGTCCCTTGTTTGAGCCGAATCTGGGTTTAACATGATTTGTTGAGCTTCCTCTGGTGTAGTGGTTGTGGTATTCACTGACCTTTGGGAAGTATTTTGACATGTACATGGGCACCCCGGTCGTATATTGTATCTTGTAGACCAGGCCCATTGCAAGTTGCTGTACTCTGTCGTCTACTCTAAGCCATCCTAGGTTGGCAAAGTGGGCAGGGGTGAGGTGGGTTCTGGGGTTCAGGTCAAGTAGTAGTCTGACCAGTTTGTTTTGTGATGTTTGTAATTTTGTTTTAAGCGCCTTTGAGGTGCTTTGGTACCATGAGGTGCACGCATAGTCATAGTACCCTTGAATGAGTGCTCCTGCCAGAGTCTTCAGGGTATTCTTGTTTACCAGAGAGGAGATCCGGTACAAGAATCTAGTTCGTTGGTTTTTTTTTTTTTATTACATTGGATGCCATTTTGTCACAGGAAAGATTTGCCTCTAGGATGGAACCCAGGTAGGTAATTTCGTCTTTCCTTGTGACAATATTGTCACCCACTGTAACTGAGAATCCGTCGGTCTTGCTGAGTTTGTTATTTGAACCGAAGAGAATGGACTCTGTTTTGCCCATGTGTAATGATAGTTTGTTATCAGCGAGCCATATGCAGATTTTGCCTAGTTCCGTGCTGAGGGTTTTTTCAACCTGCAATTTGTTCTTGTCAGAGACCAGCAGGGCTGAGTCGTCCGCAAACAGGAACAAGTTGCAGTCACAGGCTGACAACATGTCATTTGCATATATTATTAAGAGTAGCGGTCCTAGTATGCTTCCTTGTGGAACACCACAGCTCACTGTGAGGGGGGGGGATAGAGTACCGTTTACCTCTACCATCTGTTCTCTCCCCTCCAGGTAGGATTGCATCCAGCTCACTGATAGGCTATCAAAACCAATTGCTTTTAGCTTGTCCATTAGAATGGAGTGATTGACAGTGTCGAAGGCCTTTTGTAGGTCCAGCATGACCATGCCGCAGTATTTGCCAGCGTCCACCTCTTGTTTGATGTGGTCGTTCAAATAGAGGAGGCATGTGTCAGTGGAGTGGGACGTTCTGAAGCCAGATTGGAATTCGTAGATTAGGTTTTTTTCCGCCAGGTACTTTTCGACCTGTTCGTAGACTATTTTCTCCATGACTTTCGAGATGGAGGTAAGAATAGAAACAGGGCGGTAGTTGCCTGGGTCTAATTTGCTGCCCTTTTTGTGTAGAGGGGTCACTCTCGCAATTTTGAAGTCCTTGGGGACGTGCCCCTGTCTTATAGAGAGGTTTATTATGTGTGTGATGACTGGGGTGATGGCGGCTGCTGCGTCTCTGAGGAATTTGGAGGGGATGTTGTCATGGCCAGTGGCCTTGTTAGGTTGGAGGGCGCTCAATTTTTTGAGTACCTCATCGGTTGTTACCATTTCAAGTTTGAAGTCGTCTTTGTGGACCCCTAGGTTTTTGTAGTATGCTACTATGTGTTCTACCCCATAATGCCCTGAGTGGGAGGGTAGTTTGTTTACCAGTGTTGTGGCTATGTTTGTGAAGAAGATGTTTAAGTAATTGGCTACATCCAGCTTGTCTGTGATGAGCGTGTTGTCCGTCTTTATGTTTATGTTTGAGAATCTGGTTTTAAGTTTTTTACTGCAGCCTAGTTGATTATTGAGTAATTTCCAAAGTTCGCGGGGTTTGTTTTTGTTTTCCTCAGTTTTGTCGTTGATGAATTTTTTTTTTGCGGTTCTGATCATGGTGTTTACGTCATTTCTTAGTCTGTTTCTTTGGATTTTTAGTTCAACCACGTGGGCTTGGAGTTCACTGTTTGAGCTTTTGGAAAGCTTTGTCTGACTTTTATGAAGTTCAGAGCATTTTTTGTCTCTGGTTTTCATAGCGGATATGATACACACTGGAGTCTATGGTGGAGGTATGAATTGAACCAAAGTAAAGAATTATTAGAGACACCAATATCACACAGTTTGTCAAGAAGAAGATAATGATCAACCAAATCAAAGGCCTTTGTGAGATCTATAAATATTTCACCAGTGACCATGTTATTGTCCATTGCTGAGTGAACATCATTGGTCAACTTCAGAAGGGCTGTAGTTGTGGAGTAGTATGGCCTGAAACCAGATTGGCATGGGGATAAAATATGAGATTCATTAACATAATGAGATAATTGATAAAACATTTGTTTTTCAAAGACTTTTGCTATACTATTAATAATTGAAATTGGTCTATAATTATTGAGATCAGAAGGATCACCACCTTTATGCAATGGAATGACTTTTGCACATTTCCAGCTTAATGGAGTTTCATTAGTTGTTAAAGATAGATTAAATAAATCAGACAAAGGATATGATAATACACGAGAGGCAAGTTTGATGAACTTGATCTCCATACCATCTGAAGCACAGCTAGTACCCAATCTTAATTCATCAATGACCTTCTGAACATCAAGCGGACGAATACTTCTAAAGGAAAAAGAGCTGTTGCATCTGGTGTTATTAAGAGGCACATCAGAGTAGGAGGGGTCATTAAATTTTAGTCTGCAGACAGAATTAAAGTGCTGATTAAAGGCAAGTGCAATTGATGAGGGACAACTTCATTATTAATTCTAATATGAGTGGGACTTATAGATGACTTCTTAGTTATACTGTTGATTCTCTTCCAAAACTGTTTTGGATTGCTTAAACAATCTTTGAAATAGTTGGATTTAGCATTTCTTGTTTTAGTTGTACATAAGTTCCGTATTTGTTTATATGCATTGAAGTCGGCAGAATCCTTTGTCAGGCGATGTATTTCCCAAGCCTTATCTCTTTGTTTAAACAGATTTATAAATTCACTATTAATCCAGGGCAAGTGTCTACCCTTGACTTTGAGTGTCTTCCAGGGAGCATGATCGTCAATAACATTAGTAAGCTCAGTGTAGAAGAAATTCCATGCATCTTCAACAAATGGAATTCATTTAAACCGGTCCCAATTTATAGATGTTATATATTGAATAAAGTGCTCAATATTCAAATTCCTACATTGTCTTATCCTGATACATTTTGGTTGTAGACGTGGTAGCTTTATCTTCCAAATGCAGAAGATGATAGAATGGTCGCTGAAACTATCAGGTAACACATCAGAGTTTGAGATTCTATCTGGATGTGAGACGAGAATCCAATCTAGCAGGGACTTGGATCTAGTATCAACTCTAGTAGGCTCACTAATGAGTTGAGTTAAGTTGATACTGCCAAATAGGTTTCGAACATTACTAGATGATCGATCTAGCCAGTTGATGTTAAAGTCACCCAAGATAATAATTTCATTTGGACGATCTGAATGAATGAATGAATGAAAACTTTATTAACAGATTGCGTAACAGAATGGGTACAGTGCAGTACAGCTCAATACATACAATTGTTAAGGGGATGCAGACCAGAGAAAGACTTTCGTCTTGTTTCCACCAGGGTCCCCCATTTCCAATTCATCGTAACATATATGACATACATGACATACAGATAGACAGTACTGCTACATCTATACATTTATGACATACCAGATTTGCAATTACAGTACTGTATTTGTGATACAAAAAGAGTCCAGAAAGAAAAGAGTATATACATTAGGCGTAGAAACTGTACATTGGATTGGGTAGGTGGGGGTGGGACTGTACATTGGAGGTGGTTGGGGGGGGGGGGTAGGAGTGGGGGGGGGGGGGGGTGTTGGGTAGGAGTGGGGGGGGTTGGGTAGGAGGGGTGGGTGGGGGACACTGTATAACTGTACAAACAACACTGTACATTGGATTATGGGACTGTACATTGGACTGTACATTGGAGGTGGTTGGGTGGGTGGGGGGGGGGTGGGTAGGAGGGGTGGGTGGGGGACACTGTACAACTGTACAACCAACACTGTACATTGGATTATTGACAAGACCATACTTGGTAATTTACTGTACATTGGCGGGGGTTGTGTTCGGACATTTACAGGGGCCAGTTTCGAGTTGCAGTCTCCCTTAGGTGTTTTTTGAGAGTGTTTTTGAAAGTGGGTAGTGATTCACATTCCTTTACAGCTTTGGGTAGGGCGTTCCACATTGATGTGGCATAATTGCGAAACGTGTTTAGTCCCTTGTTTGAGCCGAATTTGAGCTAAAGAGTTAATGGTGGATAATATATCATTTGTAGATTCAGGTGGTCTATATATATTTCCTATGGTCAACTGTTTATTTTCATGAAAAGATATTTTAATGAAAAGACACTCAAAGTGTATAGGGTTTACCAGTGGCGGACTGGGACACAAATTCAGCCCGGGACATTCAGACGCACCAGCCCACACACCGGCCCACGCACCGGCCCCGAAACCGGCCCACACAACGGCCGTTATGAAACACTTGTCCAGTATTAAACAACCCAAGGCTGTGGCTAAGGAGTCAACATCAGGGAGACCAAATCTACACCCCGCCCCTAGATGTGCACTCGTGCACAGTGCACACACACACACACACACACACACACACACACACACACACACACACACACATACATATACCGTTACTTTGGCTTTTACTTTTTAGTAACATCTTAGTGCCTCATTAGCCTAGGGATTAAGGATACATGAAGTATTAACTACACCATAATAATATTGAGGTTTTGATCCATAGAAAGGTCTGTGCTACACAATTTCAGTTAGATTGGATTTATTGTCCTTTAATTTGGCACTCATGACATTAGTTGCTTGCCGTTTAATCAACATCGAAAGACCCCCCACTTCCTCCCAGACACCCATTCCAAGAGTCTCAGTCTCTCTCAGTCTCTCTCAGTCCTCTCTCAGTCTCTCTCAGTCTCTCAGTCTCTCTCAGTCTCTCTCAGTCTCTCTCAGTCTCTCTCAGTCTCTCAGTCTCTCTCAGTCTCTCAGTCTCTCAGTCTCTCTCAGTCTCTCTCTCTCTCTCTCTCTCTCTCTCTCTCTCTCTCTCTCTTCTCTCTCTCTCTCTCTCTCTCTCTCTCTCTCTCTCTCTCTCTCTCTCTCTCTCTCTCTCTCAATAGTGACTCAGTATTAGCAGAGTTGATAGGAAAAGGGAAGTTTTGTCTGGGCTCTGCTGAGAAGTCATGGGTCAAATAGAAGGTGTGGGGGTGACTAGAGAAGATGGGGAAGTTGGTGAGTGGTGACTACTCCCATTTTCAGAATTTGAGGGTTCATTGGAATCTGATTATTCAGAATTCAATGAGGCAGAGAATGCTCTGATTCAGACTGACATCACATCTATATTCTGTATGCTGTTCCAACTCTTTGTTGAGGCTTTATTGAATAAAATGTTTGAATACAATGTTTTTATCGCTGGACCCAGTAGTGGGGGCAGTAAGAAGAAGATACAAATATACTAGGGATGTTCGATATTGGCTTTTTTACCGATATCCGATATAGTCCAACACTTAAATTTCCGATACCGATATCAACCGATACCAATATATGCAGGGTTTCCCCCCAAAAACGAATAATTCAGGTAATTAACATTACATATCTCTTGTTGTGAATTAACACAACATTATGCATACTTTTGACAATAAATAAAATCAGAATTTGTTCTTACTTGCTTGCCTGGGTAAATAAAGGTTAAATAAATATAAAAAATTAAAATATTAAATTTTTCTTTTTTTGAAAACAGATACAGATAATTTCCGATATCACATTTTAATGCCAATATCGGTAGGCCGATAATATCGGACATCACTAAAATATACACATTATAATACACAATTTGAAAAGTAATGTCATGATCTAGGTGTCTTTTATAAACGTTTTCATTCTACTGGATGAAGCTCAACTTCATCATGGCTGCTTGCCATCTCTCTCTCTCTCTCTCTCTCTCTCTCTCTCTCTCTCTCTCTCTCTCTCTCTCTCTCTCTCTCTCTCTCTCTCTCTCTCTCTCTCTCTCTCTCTCTCTCTCTCTCTCTCTCTCTCTCTCTCTCTCTGCATTCACACTCACACACGCTACTGGTGGTCATGAGCAGCATCAGCAAACACAGCTGCCCTGTGGCAGACTGACGGAATCATGTCTGCTATTCAGCGCCAACCACCATCAACAACCTTCATAAATACATTCAACATTAATGAAATAGGCTAACTACCAACTTAGCTGTAGCAGTTAGCTGTTATATGCAATCACATTTGTTTAACTACGGGGTAGTAGTTGACCGAGTTGTTAGCTTAAGCTAGTTAGCTGTGGTTATTTACAAACATGTAGATGATACTAATCATATCGAGAACATGGCTAACAGTTGGGAATTCTAAGGTACATCTTATTTAAGCATGTAAAATGCAACTAATCAATTCAATCAATTAGATTACCAATATTATATCAACATGAACATTTGGAAGGGAACATAATAGTATTTTATTTTAGTATTTACTATTATAATATTAGTAGCTGATTAATTTGCAGCCCGTCCTAGGTTCTGATTGGCTCTCTAGGTTAGCACTTTAGCTTCTGATGCTGTGGTGGGCACTAGTCCTAACATTGCTAACTAAACATTTAGTCAGAGAAAAAACTTCACGAGTCACGACTATTTATGTCCACGTGCTGTAAGGAATCAGGAATACGGAAAGCACATTGTCTTGTAATATAATGACTGAAATCACTGCAAGAGCTAGTATAGGCTAGCTAGCCCTCATGAACCGGCAGACACCAACAGTAGAATATGCACTAGGCTACTGCACGCACCTGTCATGTTACTGTTGGTTCCTTCCACTTGAACTTCATCATTATTAGCAGCAGCAGCTACTCTAACGAGAGCCCTTCCTCTACTAAACATGTCTGTAATTTTAGAACATTGTTCTGCGTCTTTTACTAGCAATTTTGTTTTTTATTCTGGCTTTTTCAGCTCCACTTTTTTTTTTTTTTTGTTCTCCATTTCTGCGATTCTAGGCCTACTCGCGGTTGGGAGGAAACGTGAATCTCATTCACTGATGTCTCATGTCTCATTCAAGACAAAAACAAAAGCATGTCTTTCACTTAACACCAAGAAAACAGTGTCTATGATGTTCACAAAGTCACCAGTAGAGGTCACTCACTCTAATGTGTTTCTGGGAGAGGCGGAGCTGGACATTGTACATTAATTCGGGAGCATGTCTATGTTCCCCGGGTCCTATGTTCCCCGGGTCCTATGTTCCCCGGGTTCTATGTTCCCCGCTTTGATTGATTGAAATTTTTAGACCACCAGCCCTGATTCCAAACTCTAAGCGTAACCAGTTCGAAAGAGGGCCTAAGCTTAACCAGTTCGAAACAAGGCGGACATTCATAATTAATAAAATAATAAAATTAATAAAAATGTCAATCTATTAATCAATCAAGCGGGGAACACAGGACCCGGGGAACATAGGACCCGGGGAACATAAGGATGATCCCATTAATTCAAGTATCTTGGGGTTACATTGGACTCTACATTGACCTTCAAAAAGTCATGTGAAGAAAGTGACAAACAGTCAAGTTAACATCGAAAACTTCAGGCAGATCAGGCCCTGCCTGCCAGTTAATGCTGCAAGGATGTTTCTGCATTCAATGATTTATCACACATCGAGTACTGTTTTATCAACTGGTCTCTTTCATATGTCACTACTCTTACACCAATAGAATTACTCTACAAAAAAGCCATAAAAGTATTTGATAGGAAACCAATTTCATTTCATCACTGTAATGTTTTAGAAAAACATAACATGCAACAAGGTTCTGCATGGACTTGCCTCTCCCCCATTGAATGAGTTCATCCAACAGAAAGCAGACACTGGCATTACCACCAGGGCCATCAGTAGAGGGGACTGTAACGTGCCTTTTCGGTATACTACCTTTGCAAAACTGTGTTCTCTGTTAAAGGTGGTAACTACTGGAATAGCCTACCAGTTGTGATTAGAGAGTGCCCTACATACTCCATGTTCAAGACCCATCTTAAACTGCATCTTAAGGCAAACCAGAACTGTGATCATTTTTAATCTGATTTAGTTTATGCAACTTGTTTATTGTTTTATTGCCGGCCCACACAATGGCCCACATACTGGCCCACACACCGGCCCACATACTGGCCCACACACCGGCCCACACACTGCCACATTAGTGGCCCACACACCGACTCACACACTGGCCCACACACCGGCCCACACACTGGCCCACATACTGGCCCACACACCGGCCCACACACCGGCCCACATACTGGCCCACACACTGGCCCACACACTGGCCCACACACTGGCCCACATTAGTGGCCCACACACCGACTCACACACCGGCCCACACACTGGCCCACATTAGTGGCCCACACACTGGCCCACACACTGGCCCACATACTGGCCCACACCCGGCCCACACACCGGCCCACATACTGCCCACACACTGGCCCACACACTGGCCCACACACTGGCCCACACACTGGCCCACATTAGTGGCCCACACACCGACTCACCACCGGCCCACACACTGGCCCACATTAGTGGCCCACACACTGGCCCACACACTGGCCCACACACCGGCCCACATTAGTGGCCCACACACTGGCCCACATTAGTGGCCCCACACTGCCCCCCAAAAAAAAAAAAAAAAAAAATATATATATATATATATATATATATATATATATATATATATATATATATATATATATATATATATTTTTTTTTTTTTTTTTTTTTTTTTTGGACCAGCCCACTTTGGTTCCGGCCCATCGGGATTCGTCCCGAACGTCCGATGGCCAGTCCGCCACTGGGGTTACCCTTGGCCTATGTAGCCACTCCTCCACCTCTAGCACCCCTATCAGCTCTGTACAGAACATAGTTGTCAAGTCCAACCTCGTTGTCAGAGATTGCACTATGCAACCATGTCTCAGACACAGTAATTACACTGGGATTATTGTAACAAGCCAAGCTCTCAGTAGATCAATGTTGGGGTACAGACTCCTTATATTCAGGTGGATAACATTTGAACCTTTAGAAGTATTCATCATACCAGAGTTGTATTAAGGGGAGACACTGCAGGTGAATAGGGTAAAAAATTAACTAATAGATATCACAATGAAACTTCCCCAGTTGATTACTTATATTAAGACAAGACTTTTTTGTATTACAAGTTTTCTGAAATTGTATGTTTAAATATGCAAATGAGGCATGATCTACTTAAATATGCACTAATTTGCATATAATTCCAGGACAGAAATCTGAACATTGGATAAAGCCATTTTCAAAATTATAGTTTCATTTTGTTGACACATTAGAGCCAAAGGTTATTACAGAGGGATTTTGGATATCTCTTTTTATCACTCCATAAATCAGAAAATACTCCATTCAGTCCATTTTTATGGTAAAATTCCATATTTCGCCATGTTTTTAGGAATAAAATGTGATATAAATCAGGGTATGAATGCGATATATCAACAAACCCTTCTGTAAATACCTTCAGAACATAGATATGAATAGAACTGGAAGGTTTGGTGTATGTGAGTGCTACTGAAGTGGAGATTTCTGGCTCAGAGTATGAGGAAAAACTCTTAAAACTCATTTTTGGGAAAACGCCTTCAAAGTTCTGTATTGTAAAATGCCATACTTTTTTTTTTAAACAGATATTTACAAACACAATACCTAATCAAACCATTAGTAATAGACAACCTAAACACATGCCTGATAACTGAATAATAATAATAATAATGATGTTATTGAACTGAACAGAACTACACACAAGCTACAAACAGTGTAGTACAGTGTAGTACCCCCTAATAGGCAAAAACATTTGAATAGATATCACTATGAAACTTTCCCAATTTGTTATGTACATATAAACTAAGAAAAAATATATTGCAAGTTTTCTGAAATTTATGTTTATATATGCAAACGAGGCACTTCCCCATTAAATATATGCACATTTATGGATGCAATAAGGCAAAATGATGTAAAATAAACAACTAAATGTGTGTTATTGGCGTTTTATTGTCACTAGTTTCATAGAAGACATGTTTAGGAAGCAAAATATAACAAAATCTCAAAATCAACAAAAAAAGGATATTTGACTATTCACCTGCAGTGTCTCGCCTTAAAAGAAAAAAAGAAATGAAAAAACGGGATATACAATCTTGTGCAGGGAGGTACAGTGGATAAAGGGCAGGGCGCAGGAGAGCAACATACATTCAAGCACACACACACACAACAGATAACATAAATACATGACAACACAAAACTAAATCCCAGCATGTCCCAGCAGCACCAGGCATATCTATGGGAGTTCACTATAAACTCAATGCTCTGTCTGTATTTTAGAGAAAGAAAATGTGTGTAGCCAGAAATGTACAGGCGGCATTGAAGGCTTTAAATCTTTAATTCTGTTAAATCTCTACTATGAATTAGTCACGGTATTAACGTAACGTACGCACGTAGGTGCTACTGAAAGTGACGCGTTTCTTCTGCGACATTCAGAATGTAAACACAACAGCATGTAACATTAATGAAGCCATGTAGTAGGTTCACACTAACATTGAGCACATATTTTCAAATCATAAACATGGCACAAATGAAACAAAAGGCATAATGCAGAGGCATCACTTCATATGAAGGAACAAGGGAGAATTAAGACGAGGAGAAGAAACGGCCAATTAATTTGCCAGCTCGGACCATAAGCAGAGCTAGCGAGCACTAGCTCAGCCAGAAAACACCATCATTAATACCGCATATTTTCTGGAGAGTTCGGTAAAGATATTATGGCATTTTCAGCAAGCTTGGGACAGTTAAATCGTTCTTCTTTGCCGTCAATGGTGACACATAATGTGCATGGATAGCGAACAAAGTACTTTATCTTACGTTCGCGGAGCTTGCGTTTGATGGTGGCGAAGCTCTTGTGACGTCTCGCCAAGTCTGCGCTGAGGTCTGGATTGAAGTAGACTCGAGACCCGTTGAATTCCACTCTCTTACTCTCTCTGGCAAGTCGAAGGATTTTCACCTTGTCCTGGAAGTAGAGCAACTTCATGATGATGGGCCTAGGAGTGCCATGCTCATTCCGACGATTTGTCGGTGAACGATGGGCTCTTTCGATGATTGGAGAGGTGGGGAAGTTATCCCGATCCAGGAGCGATGGAATTAAGTTGGACATGAACCCAATCACATCGGTGCCTTCCGCAGACTCAGGGATTCCAATGACACGAAGATTCAATTGACGACTCCGATTCTCCAGGTCATCCGTCTTCTCACGTAGGTAAGCGTTGTGGTCCTCTAGAACTAGAAGTAGATTATCGACATTATTCTCGTTTTTGCCGACTCTCTCCTCAATTAACTCGACTTGACCTCCCAACGTCTCCAGGGAGGTCTGAATACTAGTCAAGCCAGCCTGAATTGTATCCACTTTTAAATCAATGTGTCTCAGCGTTTCAGTCTTGCTCTTCTCGATGGCATCCATCAAACTTTGCAATGAAATAGTTGACATTTTCACGAACAAACTCAAGAAAAAAAACACAGCAATGAAACTGAAATGGTTAAACTGGTCAAACTAATTAAAGTGGATAAAAAATAGCAGTATTATCGGCTACAAACTGCGACAAACAGACAAGCAATTGAGACGCAACCTCTCACACTGCAGCCATCTTGGCACGATTCTTTAGTATGTAACTTATGTAACGTTTGCTGAGGTAGCAACAGTAATTAGTAGTAATGTATGTAACTTATGTAACGCTAGCTGAGGTAGCAACAGTAATGTATGTAATGCTAGCTGAGGTAGCAACAGTAATGTATGTAACGCTAGCTGAGGTAGCAACAGTAATGTATGTAACGCTAGCTGATGTAGCAACAGTAATGTATGTAACGTTAGCTGAGGTAGCAACATTATTGTATGTAATGTTAGCTGAGGTAGCAACAGTAATGTATGTAACGTTAGCTGAGGTAGCAACAGTAATGTATGTAATGTTAGCTGAGGTAGCAACATTAATGTATGTAATGTTAGCTGAGGTAGCAACAGTAATGTATGTAACTTATGTAACGCTAGCTGAGGTAGCAACAGTAATGTATGTAATGTTAGCTGAGGTAGCAACAGTAATGTATGTAACTTCTGTAACGCTAGCTGAGGTAGCAACATTAATATATGTAATGTTAGCTGAGGTAGCAACAGTAATGTATGTAACTTCTGTAAAGTTAGCTGAGGTCGGAGGTCGTACTCACATGGCATGATGCCCTGCTCCACCAGCTGTTCCCGCGTGCGTCTCTGCTGCAGACGTAGCTGGAGGACTGAGGACACAGAGACAGAGAGGTCACCTTTTAACCCCTGATCTTTAACCCCTGATCATCCACAGGGTGTCTGCAGGTTTCAACAAGGTCAATTTAAGACCTTTAAATACAAATAAAAGAAAGAAAACAAACACAAAGCGACACTGAGCTGGCGGCTGCACAACTCTTGCACGTTTCACGCCAGCTCTCGCTGGACGACCAAACAGAAACACTGATCCAGAGACACGTCTGCCGTCCTCTCCTGTCTCCACACATCCTCTCCTGTCTACCAAGTCTGACACTGCACGTTATATGATCCGATTAGCTGCAGCCATTCCACTTCAGAATACAAATACAGATAGACACTGATGACACTGATGAAACAAGCGATGACACTGATGAAGCAAGCGATGACACTGATGAAGCAAGCGATGACACTGATGAAGCAAGCGATGACACTGATGAAACAAGCGATGACACTGATGAAACAAGCGATGACACTGATGAAGCAAGCGATGACACTGATGAAACAAGCGATGACACTGATGAAGCAAGCGATGACACTGATGAAACAAGCGATGACACTGATGAAGCAAGCGATGACACTGATGAAACAAGCGATGACACTGATGAAGCAAGCGATGACACTGATGAAACAAGCGATGACACTGATGAAGCAAGCGATGACACTGATGAAACAAGCGATGACACTGATGAAGCAAGCGATGACACTGATGAAACAAGCGATGACACTGATGAAACAAGCGATGACACTGATGAAAACAAGCGATGACACTGATGAAACAAGCCAGAGTGCGTGTAGTCTTTTACCAATGCACTAGCAGTTCCGCGTTCGGGTTCCGCAATCTGTTTGGCCACTGATGTTTCTCTCAGCGCCAATCGCGTGCCGCCTAGTTCTATCACTGGATAAGCTTGGCAACTCTTTCAAAGTTGGTTAAGGTTAGAGTTTGGAATCGGGGCTGGTGTTCTATCGCCCTGCTCTAAGACAAACTCTAACCTTAACCAACTTCGAAAGAGTCGCCAAGCTTAACCAGTGATAGAACTAGGCGTCACACGATTGGCGCTGAGAGAAACGCCAGTGGCCAATCAGATCGCGGAAAACTGCAAGTGCGTTGGTAAAAGACTACACGCAGCCAGAGTTGGCGATGATGTCATCTGAGAGCTGAGTGAAGCCGCTGCAGCTACCTTGCAAAGTGCCTCCTCATAAAAAGTGAAAAGCGTATCATCCAGTAAGACAAGTAAGTCTTTGACCGTCGCAAAACAAAGAGAGAGAGCCTCGGTTCAGAGAGAGACGTCTTAACGCACCAGTCCCCCAGAGAGAGAGAGAGAGAGATGTCTTTAGGCACCAGTCCCCCAGAGAGAGAGAGACGTCTTTAGGCACCAGTCCCCCAGAGAGAGAGAGAGAGACGTCTTTAGGCACCAGTCCCCCAGAGAGAGAGAGACGTCTTTAGGCACCAGTCCCCCAGAGAGAGAGAGATGTCTTTAGGCACCAGTCCCCAGAGAGAGAGAGAGAGAGACGTCTTTAGGCACCAGTCCCCCAGAGAGAGAGAGAGAGAGAGACGTCTTTAGGCACCAGTCCCCCAGAGAGAGAGAGAGAGAGAGACATCTTTAGGCACCAGTCCCCCAGAGAGAGAGAGACGTATTTAGGCACC
>NW_028173152.1:0-59000 GCF_963971535.1 Notolepis coatsorum | reverse complement strand
TATATATATATATATATATATATATATATATATATACATACTATGCAAAGGAAGTAAACAAAAGAAAGGGGGAGAAAATAGAACATTATTAAGTAACCAATATTTAACACTAAACGAAATTCATAAAATAATAATCATTCATTTCAAAGGAGTGCTCATGGGTAGAACTAAGTAATAAAAAATAAATAAAAAAACGACTATAGAAAACCTTTATATGGAGCATACAAATTACCAACCTAATTATTATAAAAAACATTGAAACAAAAAAAACAAAAAAAAAGCCTATTGAATTTCAGATACAAAATTATAAATAGTAAATATACCAAAACCCTCCCCAAAACAAGAAATATTAATGACCTATAGTTATAGCACTAACGAAATGTTGTATGCCTAGTAGTAATCATAAAAAAAAGAGAAAAGAAAAAGCTGAATAGCCAATAATAATAATTATGATGGAAATAAAAACCAAATATGTAGGCTATAAACTGTAGATGCCTCGAAAAGAGAGGGGATTTGCAATAAGGCCTATTAATAGTGAGCCATAAAGCACCAATAAGCTACTTTTTTAACACGACAAAAAAAAGACAAAAAAAGCCTGTTTATATGTATATATAAACAGGAGAACTGCAAGCAAATAGCAAGTG
Source organism: Notolepis coatsorum (assembly GCF_963971535.1). NCBI lineage: Eukaryota > Metazoa > Chordata > Actinopteri > Aulopiformes > Paralepididae > Notolepis > Notolepis coatsorum. The sequence goes on along the minus strand of NW_028173152.1, from coordinate 58,356 downwards.
GGGAGAAAAAAAAGAAAAAGAAATAAGGAACCCCACCTCATATAAGCAACAGAGAGGCTATTGGACAACATTTGAGAAAAATAAATTAAATAAAGAGTCCATTAGACCATGTCGGGTTTTCTGATATTACTTAATAGCCAATATCAGCGTGAGGTTACTCAGCAGGTTATAATAGACAATAGATCATTTTGATACCTGCTTTCTTGTAATGTCCTTGCGCCGATTAATAGATAATTCACCATTTGCTGCTCTAGACATCTCCCTCATGAGACGTCCCCTCTTCTCTCTCCTTGCTCTGAGAAGCATTATCCTCGTTGTCCTCCGCCTCAACATCAGCGGGCTTTATGTAGTTGTCAAAAAAGCCCTGAGCAAGCTCCGCCGTAGGAAACTTGTGTGTCACATCTTGGAAAGTTAGGATGAGTGTTGACGACGATGGGTTGATAAATCCACATCTGATATCAAGCCTTCGCAGCTCAGATCTCACCTCTTTAAATTCAGATCTTTGCTTTAGGATTTCGGGATTAACATCGGGAAAAATTCTGATCTTTGCCCCATTGTAGCTTATAGATTTTGATTCTGCTGCTTGTCGAACAATCTTTCTTTTGACCTCAAGACTGTATAGCCTCGCAATCATGCAACGAGGAGCATTCTTCACGGGGCCCGTGCGGTGCGCCACACACACGACTGGAGCGGGTCCAATAAAGTCATCTCCAAACATCTCATACAGGAGCTTGGTGGTATAGGCAGTGGGGTTGCCAGCTTCAATACCAGCAGAGAGCCCGAAGATTCTTATATTAAACTTTCGGCTGTGATTCTCGAGCTGTTCTGTCTTCTGTCGCAGACGTTTATTTTCTTCCATTATCGCATTCTGGCGACGCTCCAGCTCAGAGATTCTCACATCAGCTTCCACACTGGCCTGGTCGTGGTCATTCATTCTGTCAATACAGGAGCCCATCTGGGTCTTTAGCTTATCCAGACTTGTGTTAACTGAAGCCAATTTAATATCCAAGGCTGAAGTGATTTCTTCTCTAACAATTTCACGCATTACCGCAGCCATTTCAGCAGTAAAAGATTTACCGTGGCGCGTGCCTTGAGCCATGGTGAACAGCAGCAGGTGCGCCTGTACGTGGCTCGTTAGACCAACAGGTGTAGTCAATCCAGATTGTGTCGTCTTGCGCTCTTACAAGCTTTGATAGTTCAAGTTCAACGAGGTATCACACAGCAAAATATAAAAGTCTTTCTCAGGACAAAGAGGTTATAATTAATTAGCAGCAAAAGTCCATCGGAATACTTATATTAGATTAATGGGAGCAGCCGGAGAGAAGCAACCAAACGTGTCACAGCATGCCACCGGAAACGGAAAAAAAAAATTATTTCTTTTTTTATCTTTTTCCCCCTCCTTTTTCCTCCGATTTTCTCCCATCCCAATATTAGTCGTTATGCCAATTCCCAATCCCCTTCCTGGTCGCTGCGCACTTACCCCCCACAGTCGGTCTGGGAGATTGGAGGCTATCACGTGCTTCCTCCGACACACGTCTAGCCAATCAACCGCTTCTTTTCACCTGGCAGCGCGGACTCTCACTGAGAGGGTCCTATCCGCGCTGAGCAGGCGCCCCGACCGAACTGTAGGAGTCGCTGTTTACAACGACCCGGACCCACCCTGCCAGCTTTCCCACCCTCTAATACAGCCAATTGTATTAGTGTGAACGGCCAGCCAAGCTGTTGACAACGCCGGAGCTGTGAGCTGGATTCGAACAGGCGAATCCAGCCTCTCTGGTGTTGGTGACGAACGCAATCTCCGCTACGCCACCTGACCTCCTTGTAGACCTATTTTTTTAATAAAACACAGAAGAGGAGACAAAACACTGGTGTCTGTAGACCGACTTTGAAATAAAACCCTGAACTATTCAGGTATATTTGAGTCCTTCCCTTATTTGTGGAACATTTATAAAATAAAAAGTAGTCCACTTTGAAAAAAGACTACCATGTGTAGACCTACTTTGAAATAAAACACAGAAAAGGAGAAAAAACCCTGGCATCTGTAGACCTACTTTGAAATAAAACCCTGAACTATGCATCTCTATTTGAGTCCTTCCCTTATTTGTGGAAAATCTATAAAATAAAAAGGACATTTTTCGTTGTTTGCAAATTTCGCACCACATATCAGGCATACAGGTAAGCCTGCATCGTTAGTCGTGAAAGCAAATTAATCTGTCCACGCTGAATTAAACTCTCTATTTTCCTCAGACTTTCCTTTTTTTTGGATTTATCCTGGTTAGTTTACAGGGGGGTCGAAACTCAAGATTAGCCACTTGCAGACGGCAGGGAGAGGCTAAATATTTTAGTTTATGAAATTTCAGTGTCACAGTATGACATCGATAACATTTTTATTTTATTTTTTATAATATTTGGTTTGTTTTTTGGGCCAGGGAGCCGCAGCTGATTGGCTAAAGAGCCGCATGCTTATATGCTTATATATTTCACATTAGACACGTTTCAGGAATGGGATAAACTTATTTCAAGGTACATCTGGCAAGGGCGGAGACCTAGAATTAGATACAAGAGTCTACAACTAGCAAAGAGCAGGGGAGGGGTTGCACTTCCATGTTTGAAGGACTATTATACTGCAGCTCAATTAAGACCAATGACGTGTTGGAGTAATCCAGAATATTTTGCCAGGTGGAAGGAGATTGAGATGGCGGTAACAGCAGAGTATCCAATTCAAGCTGCAATTGGGGATAAGGCTTTGATGAATGATTTAAGGGAGATGGGAAATCCATGGATTAGTTTACCACTTAAGTTGTGGAGTAAGGTAACAGCCCCAAAAAATTTAAAAGAAGCCATAAAAGTTTTGAGATGGTGTGCGTATGACCCAGAGTTCGTACCCAAAAGAATGGACGTACGGTTTAAAGGGTGGGAGACTCTAGGCCTAACAGCATATTGTACCTTTTTACATCAGGGGTCAATGAAGAGCTTTCAAGATCTGAAGGTGCAGCATGGTTTGAAAAATGAAGATTTTTACAGATATCTTCAGGTTCGGCACCATATTGAGCAACTACTGAAGCAAAGTAAACAAACACTTTCTGAAAATATTTTATTAAAAGTCTTCAGAGGGGCTTATGTCTCGAACTCGAACCAAAAAACCATCTCAAGACTCTATAAGGGATTACAACAGACGAAAGGTAATTCATTGTACGTAAAACAGAAGTGGGAAAGGGAGGGAAACCTAAATATAACAGAAGAGGAATGGGAGGATTTATGTGAAATACAATGGAAAACATCAAGTTCACCAGTATGGAGAGAATTTTGTTGGAAATCCCTGATTAGGTTCTTTAGTACTCCAGCTCAAGGGAGCCACCATACCAAATCTTCCAACTGCTGGAGACAGTGTGGCCTCTCAGAGGCAAATCATTACCACATATTCTGGTCATGTCCCTTGCTGATGCCTTTCTGGAGGGAGGTCCATACAATCTTTGAAAAAGTATTCCAGGGGGACATCCCATTTAAATTGGAAAGCCTATACTTCGGCGCCAGGCCATTAGAAAATGGGGATAGATATATATTTCAGATATTAAGTGCGGCCAGCAGGAAAGCCATCACTAGAAAGTGGTTAAGAACAGAAATTCCTACAGTGGATGATTGGATTGATATTATTTATGATATTTTTAAGATGGAAAGAATTACTTTTTCTCTTAGGTTGCAACAGGATAAGTTTAGGAAGAAATGGGAAAGATGGATAATGTACATTATACCGTTACGACCTTCATTTGTTTAAGGTGTATAGAAATGATCATTCGGGATAATGGTTAAGTGAAACTTGTGTAAATGGAGGAGAGTATCAGGAAGATGCACCCCAACATATTATTTGGTTATTTGTTTACTTTATGGTAAATGCAGATATATTGGAGAGGTACCATAACATATAATTTTGTCTTGTTGCGTTTTGTTATTTATTATTTTTTGTTATCGTTTTTGTTTGTCTAGAAAAAAAAATGTACAGGATGTTATTGACTGTATGGGTCCTCACGCACGTAATGATACTTCTGCACTGCAACTTTTAAGTTAAGTAATAATTATTAACAATTGATGCAATTTGTACAGCAGAAGGCGAAATCAAGATATTGTTTGTATGGACCATGGTGAAAATCAATAAAAAGATAATAAAAAAAAAAAAAAGAAAAAAAAGACACGTTTGTAGAATGTGTCTGACTTGTTCCTGGCTCTGCGGCTCTGCAGCAGACATACTCACTATTGGAGCTCTGGGGCTCTGCAGCAGACATACTATTGGTTTCAACTAAGGGAGGGGTTACGTTACATGTGTACAGACGGCCAGCGTGCGTCAGCTGCGTTTGACTATTTTGCGCATGCAGCATGGAGGTTATGCTTAGTTATGCCAGCCAAGACGTCATTCGGCAGATGGACTGAAGATGAAAGTTGTTGCATGCTAGACAGTTCAGTCAGGCTAGCCATGTCGGCTTAGCTAAAGGCAGTGACAGCTAGTTAGCTTTAGCTACATTATAATATCGAGTGCTAACGTGTGGTTCAGTCGGGATAGCCATGATGATGTCGGCTAGTAGCTAGCTTAGCTAAAGGCTAACTAGCGTTAGCTAACCTAGAGAGAGCGCGTGCAGCATTGTTATGCCAAGATGAAGAGGACGGTCATTCGGCAGATGAACTTCGTCAACTCCACGCGGTTGTCTCCATCCTCTTGGACGTTTGGTGAGTTTTTAATGCACTCTATTCTATTCCCGCCGTGGATATATCTCTCTCTCTCTCTCTCTCTCTCTCTCTCTCTCTCTCGGGAGCCAAACGGGGCGGTTAGCTGTTGTAGCTAATGTTATATTCAGCCAAGCGGGCCGGCTAGCTAACGTAGCTAACGTTATATTGAGCCAAACGGGCCGGCTAGCTGTTGTAGCTAATGTTATATTGAGCCAAACGGGCCGGCTAGCTGTTGTAGTAGCTAACGGTGTGTGGCTTGGTGTCAGTACCTGGCTACTCTATTTGCAGTTAGCCTATTTAGCTGATGTCGGCCATTGGCTCCTTGCTACTTTGTTTTCTCTCGTATAGACCCTCTTCTCTTTGGATTTAAGTGTTGATCTTTGTCCTTTTGGATCTATGTATATTCATGTTGCCTTTGTGAAGTTATCTTTTCCTTCTGTTTTGTTCTTCCATTAAAAGTTGAATATCCTTTAGGGGCTCATCTTTGCTTATCTCTCTCATACATGCTCTCTCTCTAACACACACACACACAGACATGCTCTCTCTCTCTAACACACAAACACACATGCTCTCTCTCTCTCTCTCTCTCTCTCTCTCTCTCTCTCTCTTTCTAACACACACAGACATGCTCTATATCTCTCTCTAACACACAAGATGACATGCTCTCTCTCTATATTTCTCTCTCTTTCTAACACACATATACATGCTCTCTCTCTAACACACACACACAAACAGACATGCTCTCTCTCTATCTCTCTCTTTCTAACACACACTTCTCCCACCCTCTAATACTGCCAATTGTATTAGTGTGAACGGCCAGCCAAGCTGGTGATAACCCCGGAGCTGTGAGCTGGATTCGAACAGGCGAATCTAGTCGCTCCGGGGTTTGGTGACGAACGCAATCTCCGTTACGCCACCTGACCGCCCTAGGTATGGGAGTTTTGAGTTATTGTCTATGTTTTCAAAGTCTCTTTGGGTGTTTGCAATTTGTGGGAAGTATATGTCTTGGTATAGTGGGCAGGTTGTTAAGAAGTGGAGCTCGGTTTCCACCTCATCTTGTGTGCAGTGGGTGCACCAGCGTTTCCGTTAGCCGGTAATTACCGGTTTTTGACCGGCAAAATCTGTTGAAGTCCGACTTATTTAATATCTCCGGTCTTAATGTCCGGTGAAAATAATTCCCTGAGTCTAAGCACAATTTGATTATTTGAATTGTATTAAAATAGGCTAAAATTAAATAGCCTATGCGATGAACGAAACGATCATTACATTTGTTTCCTCGTTGCTTCTAATAATGACAACGACGTTGTCGGCGAGAGCTTAGTGCTGGTGTGCGGACTTTTGTGTGAAGCTGCAGAGCCAGAGAGGCAACGGCACAATGCAGTATTCCAGCAGTACTCCAATTTGGCCATTTTCAGCCAATGTTGGGTGGGGGGCGCTGCTGTGCGGTTCCCAGAAAAGAGCCAATAACAGCTAAATCAGCTTCTCTGCAGCGCCATACTCTTTGCAAATAAGTCGTTGCGAGGTGGAGAGAGTCGTCACGCAAACCACGATAATGTTGCCGTCTCTCTGCTTTCTCAGTTCTTCGCTTGATATAATTAATACAAATGTCCAATATAACGGAATTCGTTAGCTCATAAAAATGTGATTATAACAGACTGCTGTTTAGTGTCGGACCGACTGCCCACATACGCGGTCTATTTTAGTTCAAGTCAGCAGCAGCACGGAGTATCGAGGGACTTATTTTATTTGGAATATATTAATTAATGACTGTATACGCAAAAGTAGCCTAGTTTTAAGTAATAATATTATAAATCTACATGCCTTGAGGATGACATTCTTTATATTGCCTGCCTATCAATTGTTTTAAAGCTCAATAAACTATGACCGGAATTAATCTCATTTGTCCGGTAGATTGAAATCTTGCAGGTCACGGAGACCGGCAACAATTTTTTCTAACGGAAACCCTGGGGTGCACAGTCGCTGAGTCTGTACCTAGTCAAGGATCTTCTTAGTTTTGGGTCAGTCACAGTGCTCAGGTATTCTGCCACTGTGTACTCTCTGTTTAGGGCCAAATAGCATTTCAATTTGCTCTGGTTTTGGGTTGTTTCTTTCAAATGTGAGTCTCTCTCTCTCTCTCTCTCTCTCTCTCTCTCTCTCTGGCCTTGCTCTGGTGGAGGGTCAGGGGCATTGCCGGGTCTGTGCAGCGATAACACTGTATATTGACTGTAGAACGGGAGCTCTCTCTCTTGCTATATGTTGACTGTATCATGCCCAGCCTCGGGCAGCGCTATTATTTAAGAATATGTTGACTGTTGATATGTATACCCTTTTTGTCAGTATACAGTTCCAATCAACGTACAGTACGTTAATCACACTCCTCCTCTTCCATACTTTCGTTACTTGTAGCTACATAACAAATCAAGTATGAAAAAGTCCCTCCACACACTATATGTTTTTTTTAAAGCAGAGAATAAAGAAAAATATATATCAATACAGTATTTGTATACTTTATACCTCGGTTACAATATGTTTTCCATAACATACATGTGAAAAAAACCTCATACATCCTATAGTATATAATCTTTCCCTTTTTAACAGGGCATGCAACATGGTAACTCTGTGCCTGCCGGTGCTGTTTAGTTCTTGCATTCCAGGTACAAGGTCGTCTGGGAAGGCTCTAGTCTTGACGACCCACATTCCAGAGGCCACTCTCTCTTTGCTCTTTAGGGTTGTATTTAGACATGGTGAACACAGCATTATACAATACATAGTATTACAGTATAGTAATATATAGTATTACAGTATTACACACGTAGGAAAAAAAAGAATACATCTTTTCATAATCACTGTCTTCCAGCTTCAGTGCTGGAAATCAGGGCCATGCTTATTACACTTTATTCAAACATATGTTTTTAATTTTCAGCGTGTCTGGGGTATGGCTTAACATGGTGACTTGACCCTCTCCGTCTTGACTCGTGGTTTGGTCGTCTGGGTGTCCGAGAGGTCATCATTCTTTGGTCCGGCTGGCTGTGACCTTTAACACCTCCCCTGACCTCTTGGAACATCACGGCCCGGGAGTCTGAAGGTGTCATCTGTGGCCTCGGGCCCTGATCCCCGGTCTGAATGTCGCCCTCCTCTTCCTCTGGGCCATAAAAAATGGAACAGTGCGCATAATTGATGTTTCTGGCCTTTAGGAACTCGTCCAAAGAGTCGAACACCTCCATGTCAGCGGAGGGAGAAGCCTGAGCATGCGGCACATTCAATAATGCAATTGATGTCGCCGGTGACCCCAGGTCAGGCATCACAGGTGAAGCTAGGGTAGGTGATGATACAGTTGACATGAGTGTCGCTTCTCGGGGGACATGGGTCTCATCCTCCAGAATAATCATCACGGAATCCATCTGCAGTTCACTTCAGTACTGCGGTTTGCCTGTTGTGTCTGTGTGCTCTCCGTGTCTGACAATGAAGAGAATACCACCGCCCTTTATAGGCCTTATCCACTGTCTGACATTATTTATTGTTCCCCCGACCTTGGGGAAGAGGCCCAGGTGCCATAAATCACCCACACCATCCTGGATGGCTATATCAAGATCCTTAGCTCCTCCGGGGGGATGCTTACGGATCGGGGGGAGGTGGGGTTGTAGTATGGTGCTCCAGACCCCCCCGAAACTGCCCTCCATCTCATTATGTAGCCACTGGAGGTCTTCTTGGTGAGAATAAGTGGTGGGGGAAGTAGGATGTCGCCTAATTGTCTCTCCTTGACGTTCACCATAGTGAAAGGTATTTGTGGACCCTTTTCCTTCCCATCGGGATTGAGGTTCGGGTTAGATTTGCTTTCTTTCGGGGGAGCTTTGTTGTTGCTCCCCATGGCCACTATCAATGCTCCGGGGTATGGGGTGCTGGACCTTAGGTCTACATGCCTACCCACATTTAGTTGGAACCCCAAAATCTGAGCAGCCAACTGTTGGTGGATGAATAGGGTCAACTTGGCCTCCTCGGATTCTGGCTCCTTCTGCCAGTATGTAGCCACCAATTGTACCTCCTCATCCGTGAGGCCTATTCCTGCATAGGCCTTCCATTCATTGAGGGGTCTTGTTGTCCATCTGTGTTTGTGTTTCAGGGCTCGGATTGAGCTTATGGACGGGGGCCTCGTTCGACCAGTTCCTTTCTCTCCTGGCTATTTCGGCCATGGCCCTGTCTCGCTTGTACACCTGTTCACGTAGTACGTCATAGCCTGCATGTAAATATGCATGCTTGTATGTTTCTGTTATCCCAGGGTGAGACAACACTTTCTCTGCCTCGGGTGACCGGGCTAAGGCCCGAGCCTTTCCCCATGTGCCTTTCAGGGGAGGCCCTGTGCCTATAGGTCTCAGTTTGACCGGTTTAGCTCTCTTGTTCCGAGGTCTAGGAGGTTCGCCCCTCAGGTACCGAACTCTCTCCTTAGATTTTGACCGGGATGAAGACCTTGAGGATGCTCTGGAGCTTGACCGATCCCGGTCTTCCTCCATTTCTGAGTCCTGATCCGGATCAGTATACTCCGGTTCGCTACTTGCTGGGTCGTCCCCTGACTCCGGGGGACATCCTAGTCGTCTAAGAATACTCCTGGCCTGGGACCTGGCAGGTTCTACCCTTTCAGGTTCGAACTGTATCGTCGGTCTCCTTGGTGTGGATGATCTCCCTCTCTCCGTTGTTCGGGAGGAGTTCTGGGAATTGGACCTTTCCTTCCTGGGGACGGTTCCCGACCCCTTAGGGTTCGGAGGGGGAGTGAGAGGTACCGATGCAGGCTCATCGTCCTCGTCTTCCTCACTCTCCGCTGCTTTATCCAAGGCCAGGGTTATTGCCTCATGGTCCTTAGGTTCCACCATGAGACAGATCTCCGTGTGCTCTGCACTCCTTATGCGTGAGATCGCGCTGATTACGGCTTCCCCCAACCATATGCCTCTTTGGCCATATCCTCGAGACCTGCCCCACATCAGGTTTATGGCTAGTCGGTAGGGCATGTCCTTGGTACCATGGCCAGCATAGATTTCTCTTTTTTGCAGTAGTTCCTTCATACGGGACACCAGTTTGTCCCAGTTCTTTTGTGAGGACTGTACCTTCTTGTTTCGGTATTGGCTTAGTGTCACATGGACAATTTTCTCCGCGTGAAACACATCATAATCACACTCAGTGATTACTGCCTTGCCTGGTTTCAGGGGCTCTTTGGTCCTTATTTCCATTACCCGTTTCCTCAGGTTCCGGTAGTAAGAGTCTCCTGCCGTTACCATGCTTGTTTACCATCTACCATAGTTCGTCAACGACGGTCCAGTGAAGGTGAGAATTGACCATGGTGCGTCAGAGTTCACTTCCTCGTGAACACGTGGTCCTGGGCTTATGCACCGCAGGGAGTAATCTCGCCCTGGGGTTGATGTAGCCATCGGTGTGGTTGATCCCCCCAGTGTCGGGAGTTGTCCCCTGAGTGTAAATCCCCCCATTTCATATCCGGAGGGATCGCTCATTGAGCGGGGAGCCCCCTGGCCCATGTACCTGTGGGTGGGAGCAGGCAGTGCTCGGCCTGTTTCTGCTCCTGGGTCCTGACCATGTTCCTGTGCCATCCCCTCCTGGGTGTGTCTCGCACAGGTGGAGTGGAGCTCAGGGCTTTCAGGGTTAGTGACACCCCCTGCGCCTTCTTTCTCCGTGCTTGGAGGCCGAGTGTCTGGTGTTTCCTCATATATCCTCCCTGGTCCTGACAGGGGCCACGTAATTTGGGCCCTCTGTTCTGAGTGACTCACTTCCCGTGGTGTTCCCGGGGGACCAGACCATGTCTGGTTTCTGTATGCCAGCTCGTTCATGACCTGTGTGAGGTCTCCGACCATAGTGGGCTCGATTTCCTCGAACAGGTTTCCCCAGCCATTACGGTAGTGTGGTGGCCATGCCTCCATTTGAGCTCTGCGCACTGTGTTTGCTTGGTATTTATCCGGGATCAGCAAGACCACTGCCATTGATGCAGCTGGTATTTCTTGGTAGGCTTCCAAGAAGCACCATTATGCTTGTGTTGGCATCATAATGCCAAATCCCTATTCCAAACAAGGTCATAACTAGGCTTGTTATGCCTGCGTCCTGGGCTTGTTCCTGTAGTATGCCAGGAGTACCCGGGAGTACTCGGGTTTGGCTTTCGATGTCTGTTCCTGGCAGCATGTCCTGCATGGTAAGTGTCAGTATCCCTGCGTAACCCTTATTTTTAAGTAGGTAGGGGACTCCTACCAGCACCGTGCCGTCCTTAAGGAGGTTATGAGGTTGTACGGCCACTTCTCTTGCACACCAGTCGGCGTAGCCGGGTCCCGCCATATCCTGTATGGTTTTTGCCATTCCTCCTCCATTACGTAGGCCTCGGTTGGCCGGGTTAACCACAAACGTGTGGTTTCCTTTTGGTACAAAGTTTTGTAACCATATGGAACAGACCCATAGGTGCTGTATATGCTTTGGGTTTCCTGGTTGAGTTCTTGGTTTTTCAAACTCCCATTCGGTACAAGTCCTGGGGTAATCAATTGCCCTTATAAATCCCAGGGTCAGTGCGATGGCGAGTGCTACCAGAGTCACTCTCATTATACATTTAACTGCCATAGTCTTGGCTGATTTTTTGGGTTGATTCGCCAGGCTTGGTGATATCTCCTCTATGTTTGGAGTCTCCCTGTTCCCGGATTCATTGTCAGAATCTGACTGCTCCCAGTCCTCGTCTATATCTATTGTCAAGCAGGTCATGCTCTCATTTCGAGCGGCCCTGTCTCCGGGCTTGTCACTTGGGCGGGGCACCGCATATGCTCCTTTGTTTAGGCAGGCCATGTGCTCATATATATAGTCCCTGCCCATAGGCGTTGGTTGTCTGACCATGACTGGCAGGTCATTGTATGGTGGGTTTGGTGGTGCCCAATATTCTGATGTCAGGGTGGCGGGTCCTAGTTTGTCATTTGGACTAGGCCCATTGTGCATTGGTATGGGTTGCTCCCCGTACTCCGGGGCGATGGTCCCATTACCCAATTCCACTTCTATAGATCCGGTAATGGGTGTATTTATATGCAGGGATATTTCCGCCCCAGTGTCAATAGCGTTCAGCAGGGGCCTCCCCTGGGGATCTATATTGAGGGTTAACAGACCCCCTGTCACCCGGCCTTCTTCCCAGGCTCGAGTGTCATGTGTCACGGCCACAGGAGGTAAGGATACTATTGTTTCTCCTTCCGGGCTTTGGATTCCTCCCTTTGTGCCCTCACCTCTGCTTGCTGCTCTGGGGTTAATGCCCCCCAATCGTCTGCAGAGAGGTATTTGATGTCGGAAGGATCCTTTTTCCTTGTTCTTTCTTGGGTTGTTTTCGGGGGGTGCTCCTGGGAGCCCCCCCTTTTGTAGTTTTTTGAGTAGGTAGGTTTAGCTTTAGTCGGTGGCTGTTGCTGGGCTTTGGGAGGCCGAAGTTGAGCATTCTCATCTCGTGGGTTCTCCCCTTTCCTTTCCCCCTTGTTGTGTTTGTTGTGAGAAAGCTTTTTGACTTGGTCATACAGTATACATTCGGTATGTAACCGGTCTCGTGACCATGCTGCGCATTTGGCTGCCAGTAGGTTACCCCCTGGGACACCTATGAATAGCTTTTCAAGCAGTAAGCCTGATCCTTGCATAGGTGCTCCACGTATGACTGATTCTGCTGCAACAGTGAGAGACAGGCTCCCGTCTCGCACCTGTGGGATTAGTTTCTCCACCATGTTTTCCCCTGGAACTTGACCGGGGGTCCTTACTTCTATTTCCATCATTTGGGCCATTGAGGCCCTTTCGGGGATCTAAAGCCCTTTGAGATCTCTCAACTTGCGAACAAGCGTCTCCTGTGCTAGCATCTGCTGCGCCAGCTTCTCATGAGCTAGAATCTGCTGCGCCAGCTTCTTCTGAGCTACCTGTGCCAGCTTCTCCTGAGCTAGCATCTGCTGCACCAGCTTTTCCTGAGCTAGTGTCTGTTGCACTAGCATCTGCTGTGCTAACATCTTCTGCGCCAGCTTCTTATGAGTTAGCATCTTCTGCGCCAGCTTCTTCTGAGCTAGTGTCTGCTGTTATCTCCGGCTAGCTAGGGCCAGTTCACTTCCTGTTAGCACTGGCTTGTTAGCCTGTTGTGAGCTAGTTAGCTCTTGTCTGGCTAGGGCCAGTTCACTTCCTGTTAGCACTGGCTCGTTAGCCTGTTGTGAGCTAGTTAGCTCTGGCTTGTTAGCCTGTTGTGAGCTAGTTAGCTCTTGTCTGGCTAGTTAGCCATCAATTCACTTTTGGCTAGTTAGCCATCAATTAGCTCCTGGCTTGTTAGCCTGTTGTGAGCTAGTTAGCTCTTGGCTAGTTAGCCTGTTGTGAGCTAGTTAGCTCTTGTCTAGTTAGCCATCAATTCACTTTTGGCTAGTTAGCCATCAATTAGCTCCTGGCTTGTTAGCCTGTTGTTAGCACTGGCTCGTTAGCCGGCGCTCCTGTAGACTCCGGCTAGGTAGCCTCCAGTTAGCACTGTTAGCTCTGGCTTGATAGCCGGCTGTTAGCACTGGCTCGTTAGCCGGCGCTCCTGTAGACTCCGGCTAGGTAGCCTCCTGTAGACTCGGGCTATATAGCCTCCTGTAGTCTCGGGCTATGTAGCCTCCTGTAGTCTCGGGCTATGTAGCCTCCTGTAGTCTCGGGCTATGTAGCCTCCTGTAGTCTCGGGCTATGTAGCCTCCTGTAGTCTCGGGCTATGTAGCCTCCTGTAGTCTCGGGCTATGTAGCCTCCTGTAGACTCCGGCTATGTAGCCTCCAGTTAGCACTGGCTCGTTAGCCGGCGCTCATCTCCTGCAGATCACAAAGTAGAGCTTTCTACTGAAGTGCGAGAGACGGATCATTCCCCTGGGGAATAGTCGCAAGTAGAGCTTTCCACTTTAGGTTTTGACTTTAAGTAAACATTACATTACCTTTTAGTCGCGAGTAAACGTTACTTTAATCACAAAATAGAGCTTTCTATTGAAGTGTGATATTCCAGAGTAGAGCTTTCTACTCGAGTATGACCTTAAGCCTTTTATTTCAGGTTTCTAGTCGCAAGTAGAGCTTTCCACTTTAGGTTTTGACTTTAAGTAAACATTATGTTACCTTTTAGTCGTGAGTAAACGTTACTTTAATCACAAAATAGAGTTTTCTATTGAAGTGTGATATTCCAGAGTAGAGCTTTCTACTCGAGTATGACCTTAAGCCTTTTATTTCAGGTTTAAAGTCGCAAGTAGAGCTTTCCACTTTAGGTTTTGACTTTAAGTAAACATTACTTTACCTTTTAGTGGCGAGTAAACATTACTTTAATCACAAAATAGAGCTTTCTATTGAAGTGTGATATTCCCGAGTAGAGCTTTCTACTCGAGTATGACCTTAAGCCTTTTATTTCAGGTTTCTAGTCGCAAGTAGAGCTTTCCACTTTAGGTTTTGACTTTAAGTAAACATTACGTTACCTTTTAGTCGCGAGTAAACGTTACTTTAATCACAAAATAGAGCTTTCTATTGAAGTGTGATATTCCCGAGTAGAGCTTTCTACTCGAGTATGACCTTAAGCCTTTTATTTCAGGTTTCTAGTCGCAAGTAGAGCTTTCCACTTTAGGTTTTGACTTTAAGTAAACATTACGTTACCTTTTAGTCGCGAGTAAACGTTACTTTAATCACAAAATAGAGCTTTCTATTGAAGTGTGATATTCCCGAGTAGAGCTTTCTACTCGAGTATGACCTTAAGCCTTTTATTTCAGGTTTCTAGTCGCAAGTAGAGCTTTCCACTTTAGGTTTTGACTTTAAGTAAACATTACGTTACCTTTTAGTCGCGAGTAAACGTTACTTTAATCACAAAATAGAGCTTTCTATTGAAGTGTGATATTCTCGAGTAGAGCTTTCTACTCGAGTATGACCTTTAGCGTTTTATTTCAGGCTTCTAGTCGCAAGTAGAGCTTTCCACTTTAGGTTGAGTCAAATCTGTAATTAATTTTACTCCAGAGGCATCTGACAGCAGTCATTTAAGTTCATATTCTCTTGGCTGTTATTACCTATTCAATTAGTATAAAAGCCCACCCAGGGACGCCATGTATTAAGCCCCACTATATCAGGTCAGTTTGATAAGCCCATCACTCAGTGGTCCGCTCATCTTGACATCAAGCAGCGTCCTGCGATGCCTTGACACTCAAAACCCCAGTGAATCTCAAAAAAGAGTTGTTATCAAGTAACCTGCTATAGCGTATGCTCGTCTCGACCTCCCCCGGCACTGATGTAGGTCAGGTGGTAGGGGTTGCGAGATCTATATTTTATTCATAACAAGGAAGATTTATTTGACAAGTCTGTCCTTAGTAAATCTACCAATAGGTTTGTCATCAATCAAGTGATTATCCCTCCCTCATTCGTCAAACTGCGCCGGTGAGAGTTCATCGTCGGAGCTCAAATGAGTGAGATAATCTTTTTTCTAAATGCTTACTGTCTGGAATTATCCCCTTTTGCATTGAGTACAAATAGCTTACAGATTCTTATTTACGTCTTTTGCTATTTTTTAGAGAGAAGACTGACATCTGTACCCATCACTCTTAAGATCTATACATCATAAATTAAATGGATTCATTCAGCGCGGCTGCCGTGTTCAAAGTCTCAATTTACACCGCATGACGTTGAACGGGTGCTAAAAAGTATAAATGATATTTATAGCTTACCAGTTTTTCTTTAGCAAAAGTAACACGAAGAAAAGGATTTTAGTTTCAAAAAGTTTTAATTAAAAAATACAAGAGTTACAAAAGAAATGCACAATTATCATAGAAAGTCAGGAAGTTCCAAAAATCTCCAAAAATCTGACCCACGACGGTCTAAGCTGTGAGTTTTATACCCAGGTCCGTCGCGTCATAAGACTATACCCTTTTTGTCAGTATACAGTTCCAATCAACGTACAGTACGTTAATCACACTCCTCCTCTTCCATACTTTCGTTACTTGTAGCTACATAACAAATCAAGTATGAAAAAGTCCCTCCACACACTATATGTTTTTTTTAAGCAGAGAATAAAGAAAAATATATATCAATACAGTATTTGTATACTTTATACCTCGGTTACAATATTTTTTCCATAACATACATGTGAAAAAAAAACTCATACATCCTATAGTATATAATCTTTCCCTTTTTAACAGGGCATGCAACATGGTAACTCTGTGCCTGCCGGCGCTGTTTAGTTCTTGCATTCCAGGTACAAGGTCGTCTGGGAAGGCTCTAGTCTTGACGGTCCACATTCCAGAGGCCACTCTCTCTTTGCTCTTTAGGGTTGTATTTAGACATGGTGAACACAGCATTATACAGTACATAGTATTACAGTATAATAATATATAGTATTACAGTATTACACACGTAGGAAAAAAAAGAATACATCTTTTCATAATCACTGTCTTCCAGCTTCAGTGCTGGAAATCAGGGCCATCCTTATTACACTTTATTCAAACATATGTTTTTAATTTTCAGCGTGTCTGGGGTATGGCTTAACATGGTGACTTGACCCTCTCCGTCTTGACTCGTGGTTTGGTCGTCTGGGTGTCCGAGAGGTCATCATTCTTTGGTCCGGCTGGCTGTGACCTTTAACACTATGTAACATTTACATTTACATTTACATTTAGTCATTTAGCTGACGCTTTTATCCAAAGCGACTTACAAGTTCTGTGCGACAAGACAGCAAGAAGGGTATAACTCTATCAGCTGAGTAACAATGTTCATCAAAGTGTTGCGTGTTACAGTGTAGGTTAGTTTATTAGGACAAGTGCATGACATTAAGGTTAGTCGGGGTTAGATTTTTTTTTTTTTTTTTTTTTTTTTTTTTTTTTTTTTATCATTTCAGATAATGGTTGAAGAAGTGAGTCTTTAGTCGACGGCGAAAGATTGGACGGGATTCGGCTGTCCTAACTGGGATGGGTAGTTCATTCCACCATTGTGGGGCAAGGACTGAGAATAGGCGGCTTCTCTTTGATGACCCTCCGTAACACTCACAGCCTTTACAGTAATCTATGTAACACTCATAGCCTTTACAGTAATCTATGTAACACTCACAGCCTGTACAGTAATCTATGTAATATCACGGGTGGGGGTGTGTGTGTGTCTGTGTGTGTGTGTCTGTGTGTGTGTGTGTGCTGATGGACCTGCTTGACCCTGAGAGGAGGACACGCCCCAGTGATGGTCATGTGAGGATCTACATGCGTACCTGGCAGGGTGTCAGGCAAGTGCATATGCAATATATGTAGTTATGGTAATTTCCTATAGCAGTGCCGTGCTATGCTGTCCATTCTTCCCTTGTCAGATGAAGTCCATGGTGTTCCAGTGGGAGGAGAGGAGCCATCCTACTGATGTGGTGATATGCGCTGGAGTAATTGATATCAGGCAAGTGCAGAACGGTAGCAGGTGTGTGTATTCATTGAGCGTGGGATCTACCCATGGGAGTTCCCTCTCTTACGTTGCAGGCGTGTGCCGCTGGAGGGAGCAGCGGATTGGCTGGCGGGCGTGTAGGGGCGGTGCCATGAAGCCCCGGGAGATGGTCAAAAGGGAAATGCGTTCTTGACAGCAGCAGAATGAGAGTCGGAAGGTCGACACCGGAAGACGACGAGCTGCTGGAATACTGGGACACGCAACTCTTTCTTTGTGCTTTTTCCCAGTGGAAACCTTTCCTGCTGCCTACTGCTGTGTTCACCCTGCTGTTGAACGAGTGGAGCCTCCACCAAGAGATACATTATTGCAACACTGCACGCTGTGAGTAAAAGGAATACAAACATATCAGAATGTGCGCCTGACAAGCAAACTGTTTCCAGAGCGGTCAGTGGAGAAACAAACTAACTGTGATTTGGAATCGTGAATGATATTAACTGTGTCGAGCTGTGGATTATAAGAACGGCATTAATTCAAGTAACTAAGTAAACTGTGGAAGATTGGAACGCAGTATCCTGGACGCTTCTCCCTCTGTGAAACTGCCTCTCTCTTGTGTATTGAGAATACTATTGAAAGTGTGCTTTGTGACTCTAAACCCACGCACTTGGGACTTGGCTTTTGTCTGATTGTGCTCTCCCTTGCAGGCGGGAGGACATTACGATACGCCCTCGCTTGGAGTACACTAAATCCCTGTTGCAGACAGACAGTTTTTTAGCCCGAAGGCGTGAGGGGCTGCGAGAGCGGGAGGGAAAGGGGACCTCTCGGTCCTCACCTTCGGGCCACGGTCTTAACTATCTTTTTGTATTCCATGTTCCATGTATCAGCATGTCATACAAGTACCTTTC
This sequence comes from Notolepis coatsorum, assembly GCF_963971535.1. Lineage (NCBI taxonomy): Eukaryota > Metazoa > Chordata > Actinopteri > Aulopiformes > Paralepididae > Notolepis > Notolepis coatsorum. The sequence continues at coordinate 40,360 of NW_028173152.1, read as the reverse complement.
ACTCACATGCAAATACTTGAATTAATATGAATGAATAATTTCATACCATGGGGCAACTTGATAGATTGATACAATTAATTTAGTTTATTATTAATTGAATTTATTGAGTGATAAAACACTTTAAACTACTTGTACAGCACTACAATGGCTGCTCTGCTTCTGGTCTCCAGTCCAGTGGCCTTGCTGGCTATTGGGCTCTTAGACGAATGTTATTCTTAGAACAATAGACCCGTTACTGATATTGGGAGTTGTGCCTATAATTTACAATTTCGCTTTGACCTGGTAAATCACCTACAATGGCTAACATGTTTTAGGTTTGTTAATAGTAGACAGCCCTTGGGTGAACAATTATTGTTGTAATTAGGAATCTCTTTTGTAATGTCTATAAATATAATTAAATTTCTATTTCTGTTTTAATTTTATTTATTCTATTTTATCTCTATTGTCTTGTCATTATTGCAATACGTTTCTGTCCTGTGATGTCTTATGTATTATTATTGTGTTGTTGTGTCTTTCATGTGAAAAAAAGAGACTTGTACAGCAGTGGTGCCAATAAAATATTTTCTATGAACCGCATTGGCTGAAGAGTTGTCTGATCTGCTATTGGTAAAATAATGTAACCTAATATACTTACCTTTATACCTTACCTGCTACACTTAGGCTACCTGTCTGATAAACCCAACTTCCTTTATACTTACCGGTCATACGTACCAAAAAAAATACTAGCCCTGTGCCCCCTTGTTTAAAAAATCCTAGAATCGCCACTGCAGGTAACACTGCATTATCGAGACACCGCTCCTACCAGGATCTGGCCGGTAATGCACTTTTCCGAATCCCAAGAGTAGGGTAAATCTGCAGTGCCGCTCCGTGACATTGAGTAGGATATTAAAATGGAATAAAAGCAAATACGAGTTTACCACGTATATATACGTGGTTGGCCCTTTAAGCATGGTGCCCAAACACGTCGACTATGAAAAAAAAATTTAATAAAAAAGTATAAATTTTTGTATCACTCCATTTGGGCTGTGGGGGTGCTTAATGTCTGAAGGAATCGACTATACAAAAAATATATATAAAAAAAAAGTATAATTTTATTTCTTTTTTTATCATTCCATTTGGGCTGTGGGGGTGCTTAATGTCTGTTCAAAGGTACTCACAGTTGCATGAGGGTCATGGACAGAGAAACGTAATGGTTTGAAAGCTTGGCGTTGCTAATAAACATTTTAAATAAAACTGGTCAACACTAGTCAACACAGCTTTATTTCCGGCATTGGGTGTGTGATCACAGCACAGGCGCATCAGGCAGCTAAAGCCATTTTGAGCATTGTTGACCAGTTTATACAAATAATTTTAAATGTTTATTCGCAACGCCGAGCTTTCAAACCATTATGTTTCTCTGTCCAAGACCCTGTGAGTACCTTTGAAATGTATCTGTGATACTTGTATAACGAACGGTTCGGGTAGGACCAGTTCTTCATGGTAAATCTAGGTTGGTTTCCTATTCAGGAGCAAGGGACTGGATTCACTCGGCCAAACCTTGTTGGCGTGCATCACAGTCACGAAGGGGGCTAGTCAGAACTCACCAGCACCTTCACTATTCTATTAACTGCTTTTGTTTAAAGTAGAACTTCAAAACCTTCATGTTACCGGCAGCCAACATGCTTGGTAGACAATCTTGGAAATAAGAATAATTGAGGCCTTACGTTAAATGTTTATGTCGTTCTCCTTTCCTCCAACATGGCTGCCTGTCACCATTGGTAACCACTTTTGAAAGAAAATGCCCAATTTCTGTACAGAGGTAGAGTAGGTAAAACACTGAAAAAGGAGTCATACAGTATTCTGCTCCACTGAGACTTTCTTTACAAGATCCAGTAATAAAGACACAAAATTAATACACTTTTGTTGATATATTTCACCTATATATCAACACAGCAAATATTGTTTTGCACATAGTGACCGTTGTTTCTTCCAACATGGAGGACAAATGATAGTTACAAACACTCTGTGAAAGGCCTCTATAGAACCTCTGTGTACATGCTGAAGAATGCCTATGAGGCCCAAACATCAATAATAAAAAAAAAAAAAAAAAGTGGTTCAACTACTGTAGCTTCCCAGGTGGTTCAACCATCAGTTCATATGATCGTCCAATCATAACTGTTGCTTCCCTCAAACAAACAAAGAATCTAGAATACTTATTTTTTTTAAAGATTGTGTAACATTTTGACATTCCATTACCATGATGATCTGTGTTTGAGAGAATCTAACTGTATCCTGAAGGATAATAGAATAAATGAAGACACAGAATGCAGTCTGCAGTAGGTTTAAAGATATATATTTTATTTGTTTTACACACACACTTGTAATTGAGAATAGCTTTTCTCATAGTAGTGGACCAAATTAGTTTTAGTTTAGTTTATTTATTTAGCACAATATTAAAAATTAAATAAAAAAAAACAGTGCTAGGAGGGAACAAAGCCCAAAGGGCTTGTACAATCCCATCCCATTGTCATTAACATATGAACGAAATACATGTAAAGATGGAAGATTGACACGAGCCAATAACAGGAACAATTTTATTGTACAAGAAGGTAAAGGAGAATCACATATGAACAGTATATAATGAAGAAAAAGTTGTTTCTCATAGTAACTATTTACAGTAACTAAGTAGTTTCTTGGGCTGTAACTATTGAACTAAATAGCTTTTCTCATAGTAGTGGGGCAGCTTAGCTGAAGAAATGTGCACTTTGTGATAAAAGTGTCAAACATGGCACATTATGTAGCTTAATATATTTAGAAGAAATCTGGATATTGGGCCACTGAAATTAGCCCCCTACTGGCCATGGCAGGCATCAACGTTATTAGATGACTTTTAGGGGGGCTGTGCCACATTGGTATCACTGGAAGGGTAACATTCTCCTCTGTCTTTTCATAATGGCTGATATGAAATTTAGAGGTGCTGATGTAACCCAGGTTTCAGATTCATAACTATTTAGTCATGGGAACATAAATAGTTAATGCCATTGAATAAGAACATAAATAGTTATTGCTATTATGAAAGAACATAAGTAGTTAATATTATTGGGTAGCAAGTCCTTTGAATTACAGCACTGCCCTTTAATTTACTTCATGACGCAAGATAGATATCACGACAGCCACGCCTTGCTTTACAGCAGGTGAATCTGCACTACGCGCAGATGAGACACACAGCATCCACGGAGATGACGCAGCTGAACGTTGCTGCTGCCGAGATGAAATAGCATGATAAAAACAGTTATCAAACAGTTATAAAAGATTCCCCCAGTTGCAAAACCGAAGAAGCGTTGCAGTTAAAGTAACCTGCGGTTTTGGCCAGGTTTTTAGGTTTCCCCAGCACCCCGTTCCACCCTGGGAGCAGTTCCAGACCACCCATCACCACGTGTGCCCACTGAACCTCTGATATAGCTCAAGGCTAATGCCAGCCTGATTCGAATACCCCTGTTGCTCAACTCCTGTTACCTCAACAGTCCGGTAGGATTGAACTGATTGAACTTGATGCATAAGAACTTCCACGGATTGAACTGACCTATATCCTTTTCTGATACACGAACTGATTGAACGAGAATACAAGGACATTCCAAGGGCTTCAACCCTGTTCACCTTTTGTTATTTTGATATTGTATTTTGTATTTGATTTGATTTAATTTGATATATGGGTACTGATATTTCTCCTATAAGAAGGGAGACTTAAAGGGTAATTACACCCAGTAAGATACTTGAACCACTGATAAGATTCTTGAACCACTGATAAGATACTTGAACCATTGATATTCTCCTATAAGAAGGGAGACTTAAAGGGTAAATACGACCAGTAAGATACCTGAACTACTGATGTTCTCTTGTAAAGAGGACAAGTTAAAGGGTCAATGTACCCAATAAGATACTTGAATCCCATTGATGACATTGATTATAGTTGAATCACTGATGGTTCTTCTGTAAAGAAAGAAGGTTTAAAGGGTTGACGTAACTTAAGTCAATACATTACGTTAGTTACAGTATACACAATTTGTTGAATGGAGAGAAGGAAATAGCATGTGGAATGGTTTCCCCCCTGTGGCTCCACTAGCCCGAGGGAGAATAACTGTGCAGTCTTGACAACAGAACTATGATTCAACTCATTTATTGCCCGAGGCCCAAAAGGTGGTTATTACATACAGGGATTATTATCATTTCATATTACATCAAACATGATGCACAAATGGTTGCCGATGCTTATACATACTTAGAGCCCATCACAGTGGCTTCTCACATCAAACAAGTCTGTACACACATTCACATGGTTATTCAATGAAAGAGAATATACTATGCAGTGCACACGGTTAACCTGGTCTAAGATTAACTACCTTTACATTTAAACTAGGCCACACAAACAGTGGATCCATGGTTCACTCATGTGTCTGCAAAGCACATTCTCTGATGGGCACGGTGGAGACCAGACCTGGGGTGGGTGTCTGGCCTCCTGAAATAACTCTTTATGTTCTCTTTTATACTATGGCATGACATCACATTTTTAGACTGCCTTTAGCCAATCACAATTATATCTAAATATGGAGTTGTTCCAATCAGGTGTCTTGATACTAAAAACAGGAGGTTTGCTCTTGGGGCTGTCTGCCCAAAGATCTCCCATGTCCTTATGTGGGTTGGTTTGTTCAGTCCAGGGGGGGTCTGGTCTGTGGCAGTTTTCCACAGAGGCAGATCAGTCTTCTTGTTACAACAAACATTTATAAGATGTATCTTTAGTGTAAATTAATTATATATTTCCAGCATTATCACAGTGTATTCTTTGTCTATATTTTGATACCAAACAGTGGTTAAGGATAACATGATACCTGTATTTACCAGACTGAAGCTTATTGATACTGAGAATTACATTCTATAAAGCTTTACAAAAGGAGTGGAAAGACATATTCTATCATATTCATAACCAGTTGACCTTCTAATGACATTCAAATATCCTTTTCTTATCTAATAAATCAGATTAATGTGATATTCAATGTGTCCTTCAGTTGGATACCAAGCACTAATGTGCTACAGCTAGTTAAACATTTTACCTTAATCTAATATATGTATAAATGTGAATGTTCTTATATGTATTTTGTGAAATACATGATACACAGTTCTACACATTATTATCCTGTTGTCTACACCTTATACATCCAATATGCTATTTCAAGTTTCAAGTTTCTTTAATAGTTGTCATACAGAAGTACAGAATACTTTCATACAAAATGCTTCTTACTGTTACGCTCCAGAGACTGTGCTAGACAAGATAGTATCAAATAACATAGTATAGCATGTAATTTAGAAGAAGAAAATGAGGTCACAGTGTTCGGTATAGACATATGTACAATGTTCTGAGTTACCATATAATATACAATACTATGCAGTGTACTAATGTACAGTACTATATAGTGCAAAGCAGAAATGGGATGAGGTACAATTTAGGTACAATTTACAGTAAGGTGTACGAGTTGTAGTGCAATCCTTCATCAATAAATATAAAGTGTGGGGAGTGGGTGCTACAGTGTGTTTGTTTAAAGTGGGTGTGTGCTATAAAGTGTGTGGAGTGGGTGCTACAGTGTGTTTGTTTAAAGTGAGTGTGTGCGTGTGGATGTGTGTGCTATGTGCGTTTGGTGGTTGTTGTTGTGTAGTGTTCATTGTTCATTTAGCAGCCTGATGGCCTGGGGATAGAAGCTTCTTCTGAGTCTTTCTGTGCTCGCCTTGAGACTCCGGTATCGCTTGCCTGACCGCAGCAGTTCAAAGAGGCAGTTGTTCGGGTGACTGGAGTCTTTAATGATTCTCTTAGCCTTGCCCTTGCAACGCTTGTTGTAAATGTTCTGGAGGGTGGGGAGCCCCCCTCCAATTGTGCGTTCGGCTGAACGTGTCACTCTTTGTAGTCTGCTTCGGTCTTGTGCAGTGCTATTCCCAAACCAGGAGGTGATGTTGCCGGTCAAGATGCTCTCTATTGTACATGAGTAGAAGTTCTTAAGGATCTTCTGACTGACTTGGAACTTCCTTAGGCGCCTGAGGAAGTAGAGGCGTTGTCGTGCCTTCTTCACAACACTGTCAATGTGTGTGGTCCATGTCAAGTCCTCGGATATGTAGGCTCCGAGGTACTTAAAGCTGTTGACTCTCTCAACCGGTGCCCCGTCGATGCTGAGGGGGCTGTAGTCCTTGACCCCCGACCTCCTGAAGTCCACAATCATCTCCTTTGTTTTGCTGACGTTCAGGGAGAGGCTGTTTTCCTGGCACCATCCCGCCAGGACCTTGACCTCTTCCAGGTAGGCCCTCTCGTCGTTGGCAGAGATCAGGCCCACCACCACTGTGTCGTCAGCAAATTTGATGATTGTATTGCTACTCCGCTGAGCCACACAGTCGTGTGTGTACAGGGAGTAGAGGAGGGGACTCAGAACACAGCCCTGGGGGGCCCCTATGTTGAGGGTGATGGATGAGGAGGTGCAGTTGCCTGCTCTCACCACCTGGGGTCTGCCAGTCAGGAAGTCCAAGACCCACTGGCAGAGGTCATAGTTCAAGCCCAGGTCCCTGAGCTTGGCTATGAGTATGGAGGGGACTATGGTATTGAATGCCGAGCTGTAGTCGATGAATAGCATTCTCACATAGTTCCCCTGCCTCTTGTCCAGGTGTGATGCTGCTGTGTGCAGCACATGGGCTATGGCGTCCTCCGTGGACCTGTTGGGGCGGTATGCAAATTGCATGGGGTCCATGTTGATGGGTAGGGAGGAGCAGATGTAGCCCTTTACTAGCTTCTCAAAGCACTTCATGGCTATGGAGGTGAGAGCTACAGGGCGGTAGTCGTTGAGGCAAGCAGGCTTGGATTTTTTGGATTTCTTAAGTCTTAAAGATCTTCTGATCTCAGCGGTCACCCTCAAACTCCCGGAATGTGGCCCTGAGTCACACAGATAAACAGTTGCTCGAGTGGGGGGTTGACTCCTGTTTGGCAATACAGTTTAACATAGAGGGGGGTTTTCTAGAAACTCTCACAGAATGTGACACAAACAGTTTAGCATAAGGTTTTTTTTATGACCTGTTCCTGTATCACCAACTGTCTCTAGTATCACTCCTTATTTAGCCACTGAAACCCACTTTGCTCCAAAAGGCACACAAGGTTTTTACATATGGTCACTTCACATAGACACATTGGTTATGAAATGCACAGTTTTCCTCAAGTCAATATACCATAGGGTAATTTCACCTAATAAGGTATTTGCATTCCCATAACCTAGAATATTCCATTTGGTACTTTTGTTGTGTTACACCTTCAAAGGAAGAGTTTAAAGGAGCATTTCACCTAATAAGGTATTTGCGTTCCCTGCACATTTAAAGATTTAAATGAATATGTTTAAACATTTACCTATTGAAATGAACTGATATAGTGTTTACTAATGATAAACTGATATAGAGTTTACTGACGATAAAAGGATACATCCAATATCCAACCTTGAACCTAGTTTTTAGCTAGGGATAACCTCAGAGACGTCTGAACCAAACCTAATGTGTTGATCCAATCAATCTAGGACTTGATATCGAACTAACCCTCCTTAGTAAGTAAGTAAGTAAAGTGTATTTATATAGCACTTTTCACAGAGACAACTCACAAAGTGCTTTACATACAGCAGAAATTAAATAAAATAAAATAAAAAGCAAGAACCATTCAAGAGATAAGACAGAACAAAACACAATGCATCACAGAGAAACAAAACAAAAGACATATTCTATACCTGAAGGAGAAGCTCAAACATTACCCAAAGGCCTGTTTAAACAGTAATGTTTTTAGCTGATTTTTTTAAGTTTCAACAGACGATACAGCTCTTAGGCCACGAGGAAGGGCATTCCAGAGTCTAGGCGCTACAGACTGAAAGGCTCTGTCACCTTTGGTGATCAGCCTGGTGCGCGGAATGACCAACAGATCCTGGTCAGCTGTCCTCAGGGTCCTGCTGGGCACATATGGTTCCAGCAGGTCAGTTAAATATTCTGGTGCCTGGCCGTGCAGAGCTCTGAAAGTGAGCACCAGGACTTTGAAATTTATTCTAAAATGTATAGGAAGCCAGTGCAAGGAGGCCAGAACTGGAGTAATGTGACACCTTCTGCTTGATCTGGTTAGCAGTCTTGCAGCAGTATTTTGGATGAACTGGAGGCGGTCTATGGATGATTTATTGAGGCAGGTGAGAACCGAATTGCAGTAGTCTAGACGAGAAGAAACGAAGGCATGGATGATCAACTCTAGGTCAGAGTGGGAAACCATCGACCTGAGTTTAGCAATATTCCTGAGATGGAAAAAACAGGTGCGGGTCACCGACTTGATATGGGTGTCAAGGTGCATGGCCTGATCAAAGTTTACCCCAAGGTTCCTGAGATTGGGGCTCACATTAGTTTCTAGGGGCCCAAGGCAACCAGCCACCCTAGATGCAATGCCATCAGAGGCCACGATGAGCACCTCGGTTTTGGCCTCATTTAGCTGGAGGAAGTTGCTAGCTAACCAGGCCTTAATGGCCGACAGACATTCATTTAAAACAATACAATTAGAATTAAAATCATCAGGGCAATCAGGGTTAAAAGAGCAATACAGCTGGATATCATCCGCATAAAGGTGGTAGGAGATGCCTTTAAAAGCGTTAATAATGTGTCCTAATGGGAGCAAATATAGTGAAAATAAAATCGGACCAAGTACCGAGCCCTGGGGGACCCCACAGGAAAGGGTAACAGACTCAGACACATGGGGGCCTACTCCGACTGAGAAACATCTACCTGAGAGATAGGACTCAAATCACTCATGTGCACTCCCTGTGACACCCACCCAATCTCTGAGCCTATTTAGCAGAATGTTGTGATCCACAGTGTCAAATGCAACACTGAGATCCAGTAGCACTAAAATGGAGCATCTACCTGAGTCGGCGGACATCATTAGATCATTGGATACTTTTAAAAGTGCAGTCTCCGTGGAGTGTTGCTTACGAAAACCCGACTGGAATTTGTCGAGAATGTGGTGTTCATTTAAAATGGATATAAGCTGGTTGGCAACAATTTTTTCTAAAATCTTGGACATAAATGATAATTTGGAGATGGGCCGATAGTTACTTGGTAACGAGGCGTCCAGACTTGGCTTTTTTAAAAGCGGCTGAACGATTGCCTGTTTGAAGTAGGCGGGGACCTGACCAGAGACCAAAGAGAAATTTATGATGGAAAGCAGACTGGGACCAATAGTGCTGAAAACGTCCTTTAATAGAGAGGTTGGGATGGTGTCTAATGGGCTAGAGGAGGTTTTTGTGCTTCTCACTAGCTCTGTTAGGTCGTGGAGGGAAATGGGTGAGAAGGAATTCAGAGTAGACTGACTGTTAGGAGATAACGGTTGGATTGAGGTGGAGGGTGTAATACCTGCCCTGACATTTGCAACCTTATTTACAAAAAATAGGAGAAAATCATGACAGTCCTCAGCAGATAAAACAGGTGTGACAGGGGTTTGTGGACTGACAATGATATTAATGGTGTCGAATAGGACTCTGGGGTTTAGTTTACTAGATGAGATTACGTTTGTGAAATAGGCAGCTCTCGCATCCTTAACCATACTGTTAAAATCAATTAAAAGTTGCTTAAAATGAAGACGGTGTACATTAAGCTGAGTGGACTTCCACTTTCGCTCAATACACCGGCAATTTCGTCTAAAAAAACGAATATCCTCATTTAGCCAGGGAGAGGAATTTAAAGTGCGAACAGTGTGGGATTTCAGAGGAGCAACTACATCTAAAATGTCTGAGCAGTGCCGGTTAAAAGCATGCACTAAAGTATCAATGTCGCCATTAACGTTCAGAGATGGCACCGCACTGCTCTCAAAGGCTGTGGAAAATGTATCTGTCGAGAGGTTTTGATTGATTGATTGAAAAGTTTATTAACAGATTGCAGAATGGGTACAGTACAGTACAGCTCAATACATACAATTGTTAAGGGGATGCAGACCAGAGAAAGACTTTCGTCTTGTTTACATCAGGGTCCCCCATTTTCAATTCATCATAACATATATGACATACATGACATACAGATAGACCGTACTGCTACATCTATACATTTATGACATATCAGATTTGCAAATACAGTACTGTTTGTGATACAAAAGTGTCCAGAAAAAGAGTGTATATACATTTGACGTAGAAACTGTACATTGGAGTTGGTTGGGTGGGTGGGGTGGGGTTGGGTGGGTGGGTGGGGGCTGTACATTGGAGGTGGGGGGGGGGGGGTTGGGTAGGGGGGGGACACACATTTTACACTGTACATTGGAATACTGACAAAGCCTTACTTGGTCATTTACTGTACAACTAGGTTAGGACATTTGTAGGGGCCAGTTTCGAATTGCTGTCTCACGTAGGTGTTTTTTGAGAGTGTTTTTGAAAGTGGGTAGTGATTCACATTCCTTTACAGCTTTGGGTAGGGCGTTCCACATTGATGTGGCATAATTGCGAAACGTGTTTAGTCCCTTGTTTGAGCCGAATCTGGGTTTAACATGATTTGTGGAGCTCCCTCTGGTGTTGTGATCGTGGTATTCACTGACCTTTGGGAAGTATTTTGACATGTACATGGGTACCTTGGTCGCGTAGTGTATCTTGTAGACCAGGCCCATTGCAAGTTGCTGTACTCTGTCGTCTACTCTAAGCCATCCTAGGTTGTCAAAGTGGGCAGGGGTGAGGTGGGTTCTAGGAGTCAGGTCAAGCAGTAGTCTGACTAGCTTGTTTTGAGATGTTTGTAATTTGTTTTTTAGTGCCTTTGAGGTGCTTTGGTACCATGAGGTGCAAGCATAGTCGTAGTACCCTTGAATGAGTGCTCCTGCTAGAGTCTTCAGGGTATTCTTGTTTACCAGAGAGAAGATCCGGTACAAGAATCGAGTTCGTTGGTTGACTTTTTTTATTACATTGGATGCCATTTTGTCACAGGAAAGATTAGCCTCTAGGATGGAACCCAGGTAGGTAATTTCATCTTTCCTTGTGACAATATTGTCACCCACTGTAACCGAGAAGCCGTCGGTCTTGCTGAGTCTGTTATTTGAACCGAAGAGAATGGACTCTGTTTTGCCCATGTGTAATGATAGTTTGTTGTCGGCGAGCCATATGCAGATTTTGCCTAGTTCCGAGCTGAGGGCTTTTTCAACCTGTAACTTGTTCTTGTCAGAGACCAGCAGGGCTGAGTCGTCCGCAAACAGGAACAAGTTGCAGTCACAAGCTGACGACATGTCATTTGCATAAATTAGGAATAGTAGCTGTCCTAGTATGCTTCCTTGTGGAACACCGCAGCTCACTGTGAGGGGGAGGGGGGGGGGGTAGGGTACCGTTTACCTCCACCATCTGTTCCCTCCCCTCCAGGTAGGATTGTATCCAGCTCACTGATAAACTATCAAAACCAATTGCTTTTAGCTTGTCAATCAGAATGGTGTGATTGACAGTGTCGAAGGCCTTTTGTAGGTCCAGCATGACCATGCCGCAGTATTTGCCCACGTCCACCTCTTGTTTGATGTGGTCGTTCAAGTAGAGAAGACATGTGTCAGTGGAGTGGGATGTTCTGAAGCCAGATTGGAATTCGTAGATTAGATTTTTTTCCGCAAGGTACTTTTCGATCTGTTCGTATACTATTTTTTCCATGACTTTTGAGATGGATGTAAGGATAGAAACAGGGCGGTAGTTGCCCGGGTATAATTTGCTGCCCTTTTTGTGCAGGGGTGTTACTCTCGCAATTTTGAAGTCCTTGGGGACGTGTCCCTGTTTTATGGAGAGGTTTATTATGTGTGTGATGACTGGGGTGATGGCTGCTGCTGAGTCTCTGAGGAATTTGGAGGGGATGTTGTCATGACCAGTGGCCTTGTTTGGTTGGAGGGCGCTCAGTTTTTTGAGTACCTCATCTGTAGTTACCATTTCCAGTTTGAAGTCGTCTTTGTGGACGCCTAGGTTCTTGTAGTATGCTACTATGTGTTCTACCCCATACTGCCCTGAGTGAGAGGGTAGTTTGTTTACCAGTGTTGTGGCTATGTTTGTGAAGAAAGTGTTTAAGTAATTGGCTACATCCAGCTTGTCTGTGATGAGCGTGTTGTCCGTCTTTATGTTTATGTTTGAGAACCTGGTTTTAAGTTTTTTACTGCAGCCTAGTTGATTGTTGAGTAATTTCCAAAGTTCACATGGTTTATTTTTGTTTTCCTCGGTTTTGTCATTGATGAAATTTTTTTTAGCAGTTTTGATCATGGAGTTTACGTCATTTCTTAGTCTGTTTCTTTCTAGTTTGAGTTCAGTCACGTGGTCTTGGAGTTCACTTAGCGTGCGTGGAGGTCATTTAGCATGCGCAAGCGTTTAACTCGCCTGGTGGAAATAGTGTCCGTTTTTAAAACTAAATTAAAAAGTATGCATTTGTGATCACTTAAAATCATTTCCTCATAAACAATGTTATCTATGTCTAATCCAAGAGTAAAAACAAGATCAAGTGTGTTACCTTTGTTGTGTGTGGGGCCTGAGACATGTTGGGCAAAATTTAAGGATTCAGTGATACAAATAAAATTGGTGGCAAAATTGTCATTACAGTTATTAATATGGAAATTAAAATCCCCTAATAAAACGATTTTTTCCAGTTTGATGATAGAGGTTAGAAAATCGCTAAACTCTGTCAAAAAAGAACTATTAAAACCAGGGGGTTGATAAATTTAAAAATAAAATGGGTCGGTGTACCCAACTTTGGTGATTAAAAGTTCAAAGGAGCTGTGTGTATTAATAGAGTGCACAGCCCTGGAGGAAAAACAGTTCTTGTGCACCAGCGCTAAGCCGCCTCTTACGCGACTGGTGGTGGCATTTGACCGGGGGGGTCTGGGGGCACAGGTAAAAGAGAAGTTTGGGGGTGCTCCAGTAGCACACCATGTTACTGCGCTGCGTCGCGGAACTCCGTGCTGCGTCACGGATCTGGTTGACTCCGAGTTCGATTCCCGGACTCGCCGTCATTTGCCGAATGTCTCCCCCTGCTCTCTCTCCCGTTTCACCCTACAACTGTCGGTCATGCTTGACCAGGAAAGCGATAAACGCTAAAAAATAAAGTTTAAAAAGAAAAAAGGAGAAGTTTGGCAGACAGTTCATTTAAAAATACACATTCCTCTGACCTTTGCCATGTTTCTGAGAGACAGAAAAAGTCCAAATCTTTGGCCGTAATGAAATCATTTAGGATGAAAGATTTGTTAGCTATAGAACGGGCATTTAACAAGGCCATTTTGATAGCCTTAGGTCCTAGTTTACTGGGTGGTTGTGACAGTGGGCACAGATGACAGGCATTCACGCCCCGGCGAAACCTGCCACCAGACTCCCGTGGACTACGCCGTGACCAGTGATTTATGATGACTGGGATGGGGAAGCTTCGTAGCTTAGGCTGCTTCTGTAGATGGTCTACAGAGCCAGATAGGCCTAGTTGTCAGGCCAGTGATGCTACACATTGTATGACGTTATGCTTTAGCACATTTACCCCTGATATGTTTGGATGGATGCCATCGGGTCTGTAATGGTCTTTCCTGGACCAGAGCAGATCAAAGTTATTTATATAGCAAAGTCCTGTAGCAGTACAATAGGTCTGTAGCCACTGGTGCAACCAGAACAGACGGCTAAATCGTTCAGATCCACGACCTATGGATGGAATGGGGCTGGACACAATGCATATTTTGCCCAGACTCTCAACAGTGAGAATGAGTGATTCAAAGTCAGATTGGAGTTTAGCGGATTGTCTAGCCATTACGTCATTTGCTCCGATATGAATGATGACGGTGTGGGCGGAGGGATATCTGTCGATGATTTCAGGAGTACACTCTAGCAAGTCAGTAACCTTTAAACCGGAAAAACAATATGTAATGCCGTGAGGTATTTGCAAAAACCTGGTGATGGAATCTCCGATGAGTAGGATCTCTGGCTGTCCATGGATGCATCCCGTCGTAGATGGCCAGGTTTCTATGGTGAGAAGCCACAGGGGTAGCGTCTGCATTTCCAGGTGTAGCAGATTGAGTGGAGGTGTCGGCGGAGGTAGCCGGCTGGTCGGGCAGCAGCGCCGTGTGGAGCGGTTCATTCACAGCGGTATTTCCGTCGATGACACTCGCCGTTGAAATGACCGCACTGGCATGAGCTGCAGAGCACCGCAGGCGAGGACATTTTATCTTCGGGGAGTCGGACCCATCACCCGAGCCTGGGGAGTTTGGCGATGCGAGAGCACACAGGGCAGAGCGCTTTCTGCTCCGGGGCGCAGCTCTACTTCCATGGCCGAGCCATGGTGGAATGTGACACCATGAGTCCTTAGAGGGGAGGTTACTGAAAGAACCTAAAAGGGATACTTCAAACAACTACTACTTTGTACTATACATCTATATGTCTATATGTCTGTATGTCTAGCTAGCACGCTTATTAATAAACCGGTCATTATTATAATTCTGTCTCTGGTCCACTATTCTTTTAATTGTGCATATTACTCCTCTCCTCATTCGAACCTAGAACTGTGCCCGTGGCGAACAGCTGTTACAGTAAGTGACACAAGTGCTACACTACGCCCCCCCCCCCCCCCCCCCCCCTGGGTCCTAGCCCCACACTCGTCCTGACAAGGAGCACAAGGATAGACCGTGCGTAACAAGGAGCAGCTCCCTAAAACGCACAAAATGTGAATAAACCGTGCGTAAGACCACATCTACATCACACATCCCAGCTATTACACAACAGCAGGTCCCAGCACTAAGGGTTTGGGTTAGGGAGCTGCACCCTCAGGGTTTACATTTATCAGGGCTACGCGCTTGCTTTCCACCCATTAGTCCAATAGGCGAAACAAGATGTGCAGCCAGTATGAAATATAACAAAGGTTATCCTATAAACCTAGTTATATGATTACTGGCAAAGTGTCTTTAGCCTTAAAGACCCCAGTCCGTTTTTCACATGAAATTCGGGCTCTGAAGGGTGAGCATGGTCACTTCACCTGGGTATATATAGGGAGGTGGGTTTGGTGAATGATGGGTGCATGAAAAGTTATTTCAACAAGTGCCCATGGCGTGAGCATAGTCCAATAGGCGAAGCAAGATGCTTTGCCAGTAATCATATAACTGGGTTAACCACTGTTATGTAGACAGTGAACCAGTATGAATCATATAAGTAGTGTAGTGAAATATATTAAGTATAAGTACTGCTTATACTGCTTATACTGCTTTTCTTTATCATAAATCGATCAATAGAGACCATATTATCATGGGGTATCATTGGAAAGCCACACTCATTGGCTACAACCCTGTGCAATGATTTTCGAGATCGCCAAATGATTGACGGAGCTAGAGCCCCGGGAGTGGTAATGTGTACTTTTGCGTACTTTGGGGCACGCCTCACATATCGGCATGTAACTCGAGAACCGCTGAGCGGATTTTGTCACCTGAAAGGGCAATCGACAGGCAACAAATAGGGCTTTAATTCTACCTATTATATTGTATTAAAAGAAATGCACACCCGAGCCACTAGATGTCGGCAAAGAATCGTCCACATGTGGGCCCTTGGATGTTAAGAGGTTAATGTTTAAAAAAAATGTAATTGTAGCCAAGAGTAAAGACCATCAAAAACAGTAGTCAAAGTGTATATTTTCATTTTTACCGATGTTTTATACGATTTATCGGAACTCCTCGGAGGGCACGACGCATCAGCGGGCATGGCGACGCCTGGTCTCCGGGAAACGCTCCCTGGAGCTCCATGTCAGCGGAGAAGGTAGTGCTGGCCGCGGCGGTTGTAGAGGCTGTGCCAGGTCTCCCTCGTCCTGCTTGCTGGGTCCAATTCTGGTCGGTTCGTTCTGTATCCTGTCACATTCATTGTAATCTGCCAGCTTATGCTGAGGTACTGAATATTGTTTTGTTGTTGTAGTTAAAGCCATGTGAAGAACAAGTAAAGCCTTTTTTCAACTACACCCCATTGTGTCCTGCCTGTCTCTCTCTCTCGTTCCTGTTATTGCTATTGGGTCCACACCAACAACGAATCCTTACAGAATTGGACCCAGCAAGCAGGACTAGGGAGACCTGGCATAGCCTCTACGACCGCCGCGGCCAGTACTAACTTCTCCGCTGACATGGAGCTCCAGGGAGCGTTTCCCAGAGACCAGGCGTCGCCATGCCCGCTGATGCGTCGTGCCCTCCGAAGAGCCCCCAGGACATGGGCGGCTTCCTGCTGAAGCGTTCCCGCGCTGCCAGATGAAGATCAATCAGCGCGGCTGTGAGGGATTCCCTCATCAGGCGGTCCCTATATCACCTGGCAGATCCTGTCATCCGGTGTCGCAGTGTTAAACTGCCTACCTAGGTACGATGACTCTACCTGAAGACCTGCTAGACCTGTTCTTGTTATTATTCCGTCTCTAATCTTGTCTCTCTTGTGCCCAGGACTCCCGCTCCAGCGTCCTTCCTGCCTGGACGTCTCGTACTGCACACGGAGTGCTCCTGCTCTCTCTCGACACAAGACCTGTGTCCTCTGCCTACAGCTGCACCCCCCGCTCCAGTGCCCTTCCTGCCTGGACGTCTCGTGCTAAACAAGGAGTGCCCCCGCTCTCTCTCTCGATACAAGACCTGTGTCCTCTGCCTACAGCTGCACTGGGAGTGCACCTGTTCCCATTCCCCTCCAAGAACATTCTAACCCCTGTCTGTTGCACATTCCTGATATAAACTCTGTCTGTTTGGGGAAGTACAATTAAAGAACCCTAAACCGCTCCATTCTCTCTCCTCCTGTTGTTTGCTATTGGGCTCCGCAAAACCCCTATCCTCACAATCTTAATGATGACGTCACACAAGGTGCAGGGCAGCGAGGGGCTCTGAGAGTCACAGCAGGTAGTGGCAGGAAGCAGAGAGCCTTCTTGTTACTACTAGCCGAGGAGCTAGTCTCTGTTTCACCTAACACTATTGCTCCGTGATCATAGCCATGCATTTTTAACCGTTTCTGAGTGGCATTTCCGGCGTCAAATGGATTTTATTTTTTTTAATTAGATACCAATGATGTAAACTACCCATAATTGCAGAGTAGGGTTTAACCTGCAAGTTGGCCTTTAAGGTTAGAGTTTGTCTTAGAGCAGGGCGATAGAACACTAGCCCTGATTCCAAACTCTAACGTTAACCAACTTCGAAAGAGTCGCCTAGGCTTAACCAGTGATATAACTAGGCGTTATGCAGTTTGCAGGCATACGAGGCGGAAATGGGCGCGTCACGCGATTGGGCCAATCAGTGGCCAATCAGATCGCACCAGAAACGTCAGTGGGCAATCAGATCGCAGAACACAAACGCGGAACTGGAAATCCGTTGGTAAAAAACTAGACGCCACGCAGACAGCGTCTCTACTTTCCGTAGCTCCATTTCTGCAGACCCTTCTTTGATTGGTTGAGCCCATTTCTGCAGACCCCTCTCTGATTGGCCGAGCACGCGCATGCGCATGAGCCGCGACAAGCGCCTCTAGCCAGGAATCGAAACTCCGTTAAAGGGGAACTCCAACATTTTGGGAAATTAGCTTATTTAACATCTTCCCTGGAGTTAGACAAGAAGATACATACCTTTTTTGTCTCTGTGCGTGCATTTAGCTTTGGGAATAGACGCTCCGTTAGCATAGCTTAGCTTCATCACTGGAAGTGAGGCAGATCCGTAGCCTTACAGTGCCTTACAGTGTATTGCAAGGTCTGACATTGACCAAACTTGATATGCATGACCTTGGTGGGCTCTAGGTCAACTCCTGAAAAGGGGGTCAATGTCAGACTTTGCAATCAAAAGTTAGGGGGCTAATAACCCTTGCCATAATTTCAGTGCGCCTAACTTTTGATTGCAAGGTATATAACGTTATGTGAATAAACCGCGAAATAACATAACGTTATGTTATATAACGTTACAATGTACAGTTTCTGACAGCTGGCTGTGTTGTGAAATGTGCATAACGTTATGAATAAACCGCGAAGTCACGCGAAATAACGTTATACGCGATGGTAGTACATTTATTTTTATCTTCTTGATATGATAACATTACATCCGCCTTTTGCCATAGACCACCGCAACACTTCCGGGATTCTGAAATCGGGGAGGAGATTGCGGGGGGGGGGGTCAAATGAATGAATGTGGATGAGAGCCTTGACATTAAGTGATTGCTGATACGGCTGTGGGGGTGCTAGACACATGATCGAATAGACCTGTATGCGCCTGACTCTCCTGAACAGGGCGCGAGACATTCCTAATCAATCAGAACTAAATTGGCAGCGAAAAAGACCGTTTTTAAGCATCGATTCCGCATGTACATGCGCAGATTGGCCACAGAGTGTGACGCAACGCACATCCACACTGGAATGTTCCATTAGAGGGGCATTAGAGGGGGTGTTGTGTTGTGAGAATGATAAGTAAGTAAGTAAGTATTTATAAAGCACCTTTCATACATGCAGTAAAAGGAATACAGTACAAATATACAGAAGTCTACAGTAAGTGTAATATTGCACAGTGTTGTGCATTTATAATCAGCAGCTTAGGCTACATAGTAGGCTAATGACAGCCTATTCTAGTCTAACAGGTGCTGGTATAGACTAGTAATGTTGATTTTCAGTCATCTATGACATTTTTTGCCTAGATATACCGTATATCTAGGCAAAAAATTTCATATATGATATATGTCATATTATACGTCTATACCAGCACCTGCTAGACTAGAATAGGCTGTCATTAGCCTACTATGTAGCCTAAGCTACTGATTATAAATGCACAACACTGTGCAATATTACACTTACTGTAGACTTCTGTATATTTGTACTGTATTCCTTTTACTGTATATTTAATTCTATCTTATCATTCTCACAACACAACACCCCCTCTAATGCCCCTCTAATGGAACATTCCAGTGTGGATGTGCGTTGCGTCACACTCTGTGGCCAATCTGCGCATGTACATGCGGAATCGATGCTTAAAAAAAAAAGTCTTTTTCCGCTGCCAATTTAGTTCTGATCGATTAGGAATGTCTCGCGCCGTGTTCAGGAGAGTCAGGCGCATACAAGTCTATTCGATCATGTGTCTAGCACCCCCACAGCCGTATCAGCAATCACTTAATGTCAAGGCTCTCGTCCACATTCATTCATTTGACCCCCCCCCCGCAATCTCCTCCGCGATTTCAATGTAACGCGGAAGTGTAGTGGTCTATCAGAGAGGGGCTTCGCTCAACCAATCAGAGAGGGGCTTCGCTCAACCAATCAGAGAGGGGTCTGCAGAAATGGGCTCAACCAATCAGAGAGGGGTCTGCAGAAATGGAGCTACGGAAAGTAGAGACACGCCCAGACATTGGGCTCTGCAGATTTACTGCACTCCCCGCCCCGCCTGTATCAGTTCCGCAACCGTTCCTATTTCCGGGGTAGGCCTGATTGGCCGCGACAGGCACGTGACCCGCCGCGGCCACGCCCCGCGGCAGCCCCAGGACGCGGCAACGAGGCTGCTGTGTTTCACCGCCGCTTTCCGCCTTTAACGCCGCCCGCAGCAGCAAATTTGCTCGAGCGCAGGATTATTTCAGTGTGTATCATGCAATCATTTATCATTTAACATTTGAAAGGCATACATTGTTGTATGAAATAAAATAGTATAGAGACATATGTACAGCGTTCGATGCAGAATAGAAGTAACTGAGTTACCATACAATATACAATATGCTATAGTGCAAAGCAGAAATGGGATGAGGTACAATTTACAGTAAGGTGATACTATGCAATGTACTAATATACAATACGGCTCACTTTTCCCACTTCAATGACAGAGCCGCTGTTTAATAATATTGTCGCGGCGGAGCTCCGTCGCGGCAGCATTATGTAGCAGTAATCCCCCCTTTTTTTTTTACTGTCGACAACTAGCTCAACTGGCAGCGCTGCCTTGCTGTCGATCCTCCGGCCTGTTGGTCACAAGTTCGATTCCCTTAAACTTTTTTTTTATTTTTTTTTTACGTGCATTCTTTCGCCGGTTAAGTTTAGGCATGTTAACTTTAAGCATAGTATATTGTATGGTACAATAACAGTCTCTGGAGCGCAACAGTAAGAAGCATTTGCACTGCAACGCATACACCTTACTGTAAATTGTACCTCATCCCATTTCTGCTTTGCACTATAGCGTATTGTATATTGGTACATTGCATTGTATATTGTATGGTGGTACAGTAACAGTCTCTGGAGCGCAACAGTAAGAAGCATTTGCACTGCAACTCCGAAACAATGCTTAAAGTTAACATGCCTAAACTTAACCGGCGAAAGAATGCACGTTAAAAAAAATTAAAAAGTTTAAGGTAATCGAACTTGTGACCAACAGACCGGAGGATCCACAGCAAGGCAGCGCTGCCAGTTGAGCTAGTTGTCAATAGTAAAAAAAGGGGGGATTACTGCTACATAATGCTGCCGCGACGGAGCTCCGCCGCTACAATATTATTAAACAGCGGCTCTGTCATTGAAGTGGGAAAAGTGAGCCGTATTGTATATTAGTACATTGCATAGTATCACCTTACTGTAAATTGTACCTCATACTTCCGGCTCTCGACATGAACGGTCGCAGAATATCCAGCTCTTGCTGTTCCCATGGAAACCAACAACAAAAACCAGCCAAAAGAAGATATACAGGAATATTTGCGCATTTCTTGCTCGCCATACTTTGGATTACAGACGTGTGCCTGAATTCAGCACAGAATCGTCAGGAAACGGCGGTGGAAGGCAACAAACGCGGAAATCTACAGTCCCATTGTGACTTTTACCTGTTGAATGGCTCGGAGAGGAAACATCCGGCTATTGGAGCGGCAACTATTCACAGACTGTTGACGGCGAATCCCGAAAGAAAGAGACTACCTCCGACAGGCAAGTTTAATAGAAAATCGATGTTTTTATTGTATTTGCTCCTGTCTGGAGACATTCATCAGAACCCAGGACCTGTTTCAACGCGCCAACAGGCGAAGAATCAACGGCTCCTCCTCACATCGACGCCGGCCGTCGACATCAACATCCACGCAGATTTCACAACAGCCAGCGGATGCACCAACCGGCCAGCAGGCGGCGACATGCGCCCTCACCGAAGCCCCTGCAGATGAGGCGAGATGCGAGAGGCAGAGAGCTTGCAACCAGGGGACACAGATCGACGCAGGACGTCGAGATCACCAGGGACCTGCCGGCTGGCTTGGCTAGCCCCGCCATGCTAGCTAGGCTACCCGGGCCAGGACAAAAGGCAGACCCACCCCCCCCTCCCCCACAATGGAGGACTTCCAGACACATCTGTGGACAGCGACCAGCCCCCCCCCCCCCCCCCCCCCCACGTCGCGGGCTTTCACACCGAGCAATACAGACACCAGGATCATCCCCACCCCCCCTCCTAACAACAATGGTCACAGGACCCCATCCCCCCCTCCCCACCTACCGCCACATGAACAACCAGACACCACAGTCCCCCCACCCCCCACCCGTTGCGGGACACCCACCCTGATCAAAGGATCCCCCACCCCCCCCCCCCGGACATCACAGAGCCCCCCACAGAAGAAGAACCCTACCTTTATCTCAAGGATATTGAAAACACAGCAAATTAAAACGGACTACACATTTTTCATCTTAATGTAAATAGCCTCAGGCACAAACTGGCAGAAATAAGACAACATTTCAGCAGCGGGAAGGTAAACATACTATGTTTCTCAGAAACTAAACTGGACTCATCAGTAACAGACCCGGAAATTGAATTAGAGAACTATTCTTTAGTCCGCAATGACAGGAACAGGCATGGAGGAGGTGTCTGTATGTACATCCATAAAGACACCAAATGTATTAACCGTACAGACCTAGATCATGAGGCTATTGAAACTGTTTTTGTAGAAATTCTATTTGAAAGGGCTAAATCTGTTCTAGTCGGCACAATTTACAGACCGCCAGACCAAAATGGCTTTTATGATGTGTTGGATGCGTGCTTAGCTGGAGCTGAGGATACAGAAATGATTCTTATTGGGGATTGGAACACGGATATGCAACAAAAAGATGCACCCGTCTTCAAATCCTACAATAGGTTTTGTGATCTGCACGGCCTCAGCCAGCTAATCACACAACCCACACGTGTGTGTGAGTCAACTCAGACTACCATTGACCTCATCCTGACCTCTGACAAGTCCAAGATCGCCAATAAAGGGGTTATAGAATGCGTGTTAAGTGATCATTATATGATATTCTGTACGCGCAAAAAGCTAAAACAAAAGGCTGGCTGTCACAAAACAGTCACATCTAGAGACCTCAAAACCTACTCTAGCGAGGCCTTTAACCTTGAACTGGAGGGTCTGGACTGGTCAGATGAGCTCAATGGTACACTGGTTGAAGAAACATGGCTTGGCTTCAAAACCAAATTTTCAACGATACTAAACAACATGGCCCCCCTAAGAACCACCAGGGTAAAAGATCGCGCGGAGCCGTGGATGCACGCTGAAATACTGACCGCTATGAAAACCAGAGACAAAAAATGCTCTGAGTTTCGTAAAAGTCAGTCAAAGCTTACCATAAGCACGAGCAGTGAACTCCAAGCCCACGTGACTGAACTCAAACTGGAAAGAAACAGACTAAGAAATGATGTAAACTCCAAGTTTCAAGTTTCTTTAATAGTTGTCATACAGAAGTACAGAATACTTTTGTACAAAATGCTTCTTACTGTTGCGCTCCAGAGACTGTGCATGACAAGATAAGTATGAAATAAAGACATAGTAAAAATTAGAAGTAAAAAAAGAGGTCACAGTGTTCAGTTTAGACATATGTACAATGTTCGTAGACGTAGTTACCATACAATATACAATACTGTGCAGTGTACTAATATACAATACTATATAGTGCAAGGCATAAATGGACGAGGTGCAGTTTAGGTACAATTCACAGTAGGTGTACGAGTTGTAGTGCAAATCCTTTATCAATAAATATAAAGTGTAAGTGTGTTTGTGTGATCTAAAGTGTGGAGAGTGGGTGCTGCAGTGTGTTGTTTGTTTGAGTGAGTGTGTGCGTGTGGGTGTGTGTGCTGTGTGCATTTGATGGTTGTTGCATAGTGATTATTGTTCGTTTAGCGATTATTGTTCGTTTAGCAGCCTGATGGCCTGGGGATAGAAGCTCCTTCTGAGTCTTTCTGTGCTCGCCATAAGACTCCGGTATCGCTTGCCTGACGGCAGCAGTTCAAAGAGGCAGTTGTTCGGGTGGCTCGAGTCCTTAATAATTCTCTTAGCCTTCCCCTTGCACCGCTTGTTGTAAATGTTCTGGAGGGTGGGAAGCCCCCCTCTAATTGTGCGTTCGGCTGAACGTGTCACTCTTTGTAGTCTGCTACGGTCTTGTGCAGTGCTATTCCCAAACCAGGAGGTGATGTTGCCGGTCAGGATGCTCTCTATTGTACATGAGTAGAAGTTCCTAAGGATCTTCTGACTGACTTGGAACTTCCTTAGGCGCCTGAGGAAGTAGAGGCGTTGTCGTGCCTTCTTCACAACACTGTCAATGTGTGTGGTCCATGTCAAGTCCTCGGATATGTGGGCTCCGAGGTACTTGAAACTGTTCACTCTCTCAACTGGTGCCCCGTCGATGCTGAGGGGGCTGTAGTCCTTGACCCCCGACCTCCTGAAGTCCACAATCATCTCTTTTGTTTTGCTGACGTTCAGGGAGAGGCAGTTCTCCTGACACCACTGTGACAGGTTCTCTACCTCTTCCAGGTAGGCCCTTTCGTCGTTGGCAGAGATCAGGCCCACCACTACTGTGTCATCAGCAAATTTGATGATGGTGTTGTTGTTCCGCTGTGCTACGCAGTCATGTGTGTACAGGGAGTAGAGGAGGGGGCTCAGAACACAGCCCTGGGGGGCCCCTATGTTGAGCGTGATGGATGAGGAGGTGCAGTTGCCGGCTCTTACCACCTGGGGTCTGCCCGTCAGGAAGTCCAGGACCCACTGGCACAGGTCATAGTTCAAGCCCAGGTCCCTGAGCTTGGCTATGAGTTTGGAGGGGACTATGGTATTGAATGCTGAGCTGTAGTCGATGAACAGCATTCTCACATAGTTCCCCTGCCTCTTGTCCAGATGTGATGCTGCTGTGTGCAGCACATGGGCTATGGCGTCCTCCGTGGACCTGTTGGGGCGATATGCAAATTGCAGAGGGTCCAGGTTGATGGGGAGGGAGGAACAGATGTAGCCCTTCACTAGCTTCTCAAAGCACTTCATGGCTATGGAGGTGAGGGCTACAGGGCGGTAGTCGTTGAGGCAAGCGGGCGTAGATTTTTTGGGTACAGGGATGATGGTGGACTTCTTCAGACAGGTGGGGATGACGGCCTGTTCCAAGGACAGGTTGAAGATGTCAGTGAATACCGGGGCCAGTTGGTCGGCACAGACTTTTAGGACGCGGCCGGGGATGCCGTCCGGTCCTGCTGCCTTCCTGATATCCACTTTTTTAAAGATCCGTCTCACCTCATGCTCTGTTACCCTGAACACTGAGTCTCCATCAGCAGACCCCCCCCCCCCATTGCCGTGGTTTGTAGGCTGGTGTTGTTATTCACAGCCTCAAACCTCGCATAGAAGGAGTTGAGATCATTTGCTAAGGAGATGTCACTGTTCAGTTTGAGGGGGGTTCCTTTGTAGTCTGTCATTGTTCTGAGGCCCTGCCACATGCCTCTAGAGTCAGCCTGTTCAAACTGAAGTTCAACTTTATCCCTGTAACGCCGTTTTGCCTCTATTACTGCTCTCCTGACGTTGTATCTTGCCATCTTGTGTTCTTCCATGTTGCCTGTCACCAGCCCGGTGTTGTATGCTGATGTGCGCACTTTCAGAGCCTCACGGACGGATTTGTCTACCCAGGGCTTTTGATTTGGGTAGATATTAATTTTGGTGGAGGGGATTATTACTTCTACCTGAGTACAGACATAGTCAATCACCGTTTCGGTGTATTCGTTAATATTGGCTGTGTTATCACGGAATACACTCCATTCTGTGCTTCCCAGCACTGCTTGGAGTGACTCCACTGATGTCACGGCCCAACGCTTAACCTCTCGCGAGACCACCGGCGTTCGCTTGAGACTCTGTTTGTACTTTGGCAAAAGAAAAATGGCGGCGTGATCGCTTTTACCGAATGGACTAAGAGCCTGTGACTTGTACCCATTCTTAAATTGCGAGTATACATGGTCTAATATGTTCTCGCCTCTGGTGGGACAGGTCACATGCTGATAGAAATTCGGCAGCACCTTTTTAAGACGCGCGCTGTTGAAATCCCCCAAGACCAAAATGGCAGCGTCAACATTAGCTGCCTGGAGTTTGTTTACCTCGTCGTGAAGTTTTGAAAGTGCGACCCCAGTGTTCGTGTGTGGTGGAATGTACACTCCGATGAGGATGATGGACGTTAACTCTCTTGGGAGGAAGAAGGGTCGACATTTTATCGTGATAAACTCCAGGTCTGGGGAGCAGTGGTTAGACAGTTCCTTTGTGTTGCCTAAATCGCACCACTCCTTGTTTATCATGAAGGCAATGCCGCCTCCTCTCGTCTTTAGTGACTCTTCTGCCGTCCGGTCTTTGCGGAGAACGAAGAAGTGGTCTGCCGGTTCTATTGCGTGATTCGGGACATCTGGACTCAGCCAAGTTTCTGTGAAACAGAGGACGTTACAATCCCGAATGTCCCTCTGGAATTGGATCCTTGCTCTGATGTCGTCCAATTTGTTTCCTATCGATTGCACATTGGCCAACAATATGCTGGGCAATGTGGTTCTGTGTCGTTTGGACCTCAGTCTGTTCCGGACCCCGGCTCTCTTTCCTCGTCTTCGCGGCGGCTTCAGGTCTTGGCCATGGCCGGCATAACAAAGGATCTCGGCGGGCCATTTCTGCTGTTCAGCGATCCGATCCAGAGAGCAATCCAAACGGTAAGTTTTTCTTAATCCAATGTCAATGATTGACTGACGGTCATACACATATAATGCACCAACAGTTGGTGCAAATAAAACTCCTAATACTATAAAAATTAACAAAATAAAGCACAGTCTCGTCGGAGCGATCAGAAAGGCAGCCATCAGAGCAGCGCCAGTGATGTCCTCCATGATCAAAACAGCAAAAAAAAATTCATCAATGACAAAACCGAGGAAAACAAAAACAAACCACGTGAACTTTGGAAATTACTCAATAACCAACTAGGCTGCAGTAAAAAACTTAAAACCAGATTCTCAAACATAAACATAAAGACAGACAACACGCTCATCACAGAAAAGCTGGATGTAGCCAATTACTTAAATAGTTTCTTCACAAACATAGCCACAACCAGTGTTGGGACTTACAAAGTAACGCGTTACAGAAACGAAGTAACTTTTTGCCGCAACTAGTACTCTAACGCATTACTTTTGAAATTCAGTAACGCTACTTACGTTACTGAATGGTTCGTCACTGCGTTATTTGCGTTATATACGGCGTAGATTGATAGCGAGCGGTAGTGATTATTATTATTATTATTATTATTATCCTCATCCCCACCCGCGTAGAATGATACGAGGCGAGTCTGGCCACTGGCCAATCAGAAGTGGGCAAACCAGAAATGCGGCTACGGAAAGAAATAGACCCTCTCTATTGTAAACAAAACAAACGCTCGCTATGAATCTACATAAAAAGAACGCAGTAACAAACTAACAAACCATTTAGCAACTACTTGGAGAGATAATTAATATACAACATGGAAACGAGATAAAGAACATGTTTGAGGCGCTGCTGGAGTCAACTGGACTAACGTAACGTTACTACATCTCGACCACCGCAGACTTTGGTGAGTGCAATGTGTTCACTGAAACTCAAGTTGATCAACGGATTTTGACTGTACGAAATCTGCCAGGGAATCTCATAATACTAATCAAACAATATAAATATAGTCCTTTCATGCACAATTGATATCCTAACTATTCTAACATTGCAATGCTTTGATTGATATCTTAAACAACGTTGCAACTTGCAAGATGGTGAATGAATGAAAACTTTATTTAACAGATTGCAGAATGGGTACAATACAGTACGGCTCAATACATACAATTGTTAAGGGGATGCAGACCTGAGAAAGACGTTTGTCTTGTTTCCATCAGGGTCCCCCATTTTCAATTCATATAGACATTTATGACATACACAACATACATGACATTTATGGCATAGGGACATATAGGTATTTAGTACTGATACATTTGTGACATAAACGGTATTCAAATATACAGTACTGTTACCCCTAGCTTTGGGTAGGGCGTTCCACATTGTTGTGGCATAATTGCGAAACGTGTTTAGTCCCTTGTTTGAGCCAAATCTGGGTTTTACATGATTTGTTGAGCTTCCTCTGGTGTAGTGGTTTTGGTATTCACTGACCTTTGGGAAGTATTTTGACATGTACATGGGTACCCCGGTCGTATAGTGTATCTTGTAGACCAGGCCCATTGCAAGTTGCTGTACTCTGTCGTCTACTCTAAGCCATCCTAGGTTTTCAAAGTGGGCAGGGGTGAGGTGGGTTCTGGGGTTCAGGTCAAGTAGTAGTCTGACCAGTTTGTTTTGTGATGTTTGTAATTTTGTTTTAAGCGCCTTTGAGGTGCTTTGGTACCATGAGGTGCACGCATAGAGGCGAGTCTGGCCACTGGCCAATCAGAAGTGCGCAAACCAGAAATGCGGCTACGGAAAGAAATAGACCCTCTCTATTGTAAACAAAACAAACGCTCGCTATGAATCTACATAAAAAGAACGCAGTAACAAACTAACAAACCATTTAGCAACTACTTGGAGAGATAATTAATATACAACATGGAAACGAGATAAAGAAC
The DNA here is from genome assembly GCF_963971535.1 of Notolepis coatsorum. Taxonomy (NCBI): domain Eukaryota; kingdom Metazoa; phylum Chordata; class Actinopteri; order Aulopiformes; family Paralepididae; genus Notolepis; species Notolepis coatsorum. The sequence goes on along the minus strand of NW_028173152.1, from coordinate 12,522 downwards.
ATGTTTGAGGCGCTGCTGGAGTCAACTGGACTAACGTAACGTTACTACATCTCGACCACCGCAGACTTTGGTGAGTGCAATGTGTTCACTGAAACTCAAGTTGATCAACGGATTTTGACTGTACGAAATCTGCCAGGGAATCTCATAATACTAATCAAACAATATAAATATAGTCCTTTCATGCACAATTGATATCCTAACTATTCTAACATTGCAATGCTTTGATTGATATCTTAAACAACGTTGCAACTTGCAAGATGGTGAATGAATGAATGAATGAAAACTTTATTTAACAGATTGCAGAATGGGTACAATACAGTACGGCTCAATACATACAATTGTTAAGGGGATGCAGACCTGAGAAAGACGTTTGTCTTGTTTCCATCAGGGTCCCCCATTTTCAATTCATATAGACATTTATGACATACACAACATACATGACATTTATGGCATAGGGACATATAGGTATTTAGTACTGATACATTTGTGACATAAACGGTATTCAAATATACAGTACTGTTACCCCTAGCTTTGGGTAGGGCGTTCCACATTGTTGTGGCATAATTGCGAAACGTGTTTAGTCCCTTGTTTGAGCCAAATCTGGGTTTTACATGATTTGTTGAGCTTCCTCTGGTGTAGTGGTTTTGGTATTCACTGACCTTTGGGAAGTATTTTGACATGTACATGGGTACCCCGGTCGTATAGTGTATCTTGTAGACCAGGCCCATTGCAAGTTGCTGTACTCTGTCGTCTACTCTAAGCCATCCTAGGTTTTCAAAGTGGGCAGGGGTGAGGTGGGTTCTGGGGTTCAGGTCAAGTAGTAGTCTGACCAGTTTGTTTTGTGATGTTTGTAATTTTGTTTTAAGCGCCTTTGAGGTGCTTTGGTACCATGAGGTGCACGCATAGTCGTAGTACCCTTGAATTATAATGGTTATAATGAAACGCTCCGGCGACATCAAGGCTGTTCCTTCAACCGCCGCACTTCTTATTATATCGACTCGGGACAACATTTGTTTGTGTCGGATTTGTGTTTGTATCTAGACCACATTGCTTAGCAGAGTTCGGTGATGTGAATGGAAACTGTCAAGTTGATCAACCGATTTTGAATACTATCTGGGGCATGGGACTCGGGAGCAATCTTTTTTTTTTTATTTATTTTTTAAATAACTAAATAGTTACTTTTCACAGTAACTCATTACTTTTGGGTGTAAGTAACTAGTACAGTAACGAAGTTACTTTGAAATGAAGTAACTAGTAAAGTAACTGAGTTACTATTTTTCAGTAACTAGCACAACACTGGCCACAACACTGGTAAACAAACTACCCTCCCACTCAGGGCATTATGGGGTAGAACACATAGTAGCATACTACAAGAACCTAGGGGTCCACAAAGACGACTTCAAACTGGAAATGGTAACAACAGATGAGGTACTCAAAAAACTGAGCGCCCTCCAACCTAACAAGGCCACTGGCCATGACAACATCCCCTCCAAATTCCTCAGAGACTCAGCAGCCGCCATCACCCCAGTCATCACACACATAATAAACCTCTCCATAAAACAGGGACACGTCCCCAAGGACTTCAAAATTGCGAGAGTGACCCCTCTGCACAAAAAAGGCAGTAAATTAGACCCAGGCAACTACCGCCCTGTTTCTATCCTTACCTCCATCTCGAAAGTCATGGAAAAATTTTTATACGAACAGGTCGAAAAATACCTAGCGGAAAAAAATCTAATCTACGAATTCCAATCTGGCTTCAGAACATCCCACTCCACTGACACATGCCTTCTCTATTTAAACGACCACATCAAACAAGAGGTGGACGCGGGCAAATACTGCGGCATGGTCATGCTGGACCTACAAAAAGCCTTCGACACTGTCAATCACACCATTCTGATTGACAAGCTAAAAGCAATTGGTTTTGATAGTCTATCAGTGAGCTGGATGCAATCCTACCTGGAGGGGAGAGAGCAGATGGTGGAGGTAAACGGTACCCTATCCCCCCCCCTCACAGTAAGCTGTGGTGTTCCACAAGGAAGCATACTAGGTCCGCTATTGTTCCTAATTTATGCAAATGACATGTCGTCAGCTTGTGACTGCAACTTGTTCCTGTTTGCGGACGACTCAGCCCTGCTGGTCTCTGACAAGAACAAGTTACAGGTTGAAAAAACCCTCAGCTCAGAACTAGGCAAAATCTGCATATGGCTCGCTGATAACAAACTATCATTACACATGGGCAAAACAGAGTCCATTCTCTTCGGTTCAAATAACAAACTCAGCAAGACCGACGGGTTCTCAGTTACAGTGGGTGACAATATTGTCACAAGGAAAGAAGATATTACCTACCTGGGTTCCATCCTAGAGGCAAATCTTTCCTGTGACAAAATGGCATCCAATGTAATAAAAAAATTCAACCAACGAACTCGATTCTTGTACCGGATCTCCTCACTGGTAAACAAGAATACCCTGAAGACTCTAGCAGGAGCACTCATTCAAGGGTACTACAACTATGCTTGCACCTCATGGTACCAAAGCACCTCAAAGGCGCTAAAAACAAAATTACAAACATCTCAAAACAAACTGGTCAGACTACTGCTTGACCTTACTCCTAGAACCCACCTCACCCCTGCCCACTTTGACAACCTAGGATGGCTTAGAGTAGACGACAGAGTACAGCAACTTGCAATGGGCCTGGTCTACAAGATACACTACACGACCAAGGTACCCATGTACATGTCAAAATACTTCCCAAAGGTCAGTGAATACCACGATCACAACACCAGAGGGAGCTCCACAAATCATGTTAAACCCAGATTCGGCTCAAACAAGGGACTAAACACGTTTCGCAATTATGCCACATCAATGTGGAACGCCCTACCCAAAGCTGTAAAGGAATGTGAATCACTACCCACTTTCAAAAACACTCTCAAAAAACACCTAAGGGAGACTGCAACTCGAAACTGGCCCCTGTAAATGTCCGAACACAACCCCCTCCAATGTACAGTAAATTAACAAGTATGGTCTTGTCAATAATCCAATGTACAGTTTTGTTTGTACAGTTGTACAGTGTCCCCCACCCACCCCTCCTACCCAACCCCCCCCCCCCCACTCCTACCCAACCCCCCCCCCACCCAACCACCTCCAATGTACAGTCCCCCCCCCACCCCCACCTACCCAATCCAATGTACAGTTTCTACGTCAAATGTATATACTTTTTTTTCTGGACTCTTTTTGTATCACAAACAGTACTGTAATTGCAAATCTGGTATGTCATAAATGTATAGATGTAGCAGTACTGTCTATCTGTATGTCATGTATGTCATATATGTTACGATGAATTGAAAATGGGGGACCCTGATGTAAACAAGACGAAAGTCTTTCTCTGGTCTGCATCCCCTTAACAATTGTATGTATTGAGCTGTACTGTACTGTACCCATTCTGCAATCTGTTAATAAAGTTTTCAATCAATCAATCAATCCCATTTCTGCTTTGCACTATAGCCAGTGGTGCAGTCGTAATATGGGAACTGGTTACACGCCACGTGCACGCGCGATCCCGCGCACGCGCATACATGTTCCCTCAGTTGCGCACAGAACAGATGATTATTATGCATAACAATGGAGATCAAGCAGCCCCCCACCTTCTCGTAGGTTCCTATTATTATGCAAAGTCTAGGTGACAAAACTACTCAATAGTCAGGAGGGTTAGGAACCAGTATGGAGGTGGCGTCTGTGTGTATATACACAAGGATACCAAATACATCAACCGTACTGACCTTAACCATGATGAAATTGAAACTGTTTGGATTGAAATCTTATTAGACAGGGCGAAACCAGTACTAGTAGGCACAATCTATAGACCACCAGAACAGAGTGGCTTTTATGACACACTTGATGGGTGTTTAGCTGGGGTGGAGGGGGTAGAAAAAATTGTTATTGGGGACTGGAACACGGATATGCTGCGTAAAGCAGCACCCGTCTTCAAGGCCTTCAGTAGGTTTTCTGATCTGCACGGTTTCAGCCAGCTAATCACCCAACCCACAAGGGTATGCGATTCGACACAAACCACCATTGACCTCATTTTGACCTCTGACAAGTCAATGATCTCCAATAAAGGGGTGATAGCATGCGGGTTAAGTGATCATTATATGATTTTCTGTACCCGCAAAAAGCTAAAACAGAAGGCCGGCTGTCACAAAACAGTCACATCTAGAGACCTCAAAACTTACTCTGGAGAGGCCTTTAACCTAGAACTGGGGAGCTTGGACTGGTCAGATGAACTCAGTGGTACACAGGTTGAAGAAACATGGCTTGGATTCAAAACCAAATTCACAGCAATACTCAACAACATGGCACCCATAAGAACCACCAGGGTTAAACATCGCGCTGAGGCATGGATGCACACTGAAATACTGGCCGCTATGAAAACCAGAGACAAAAAATGCTCTGAACTTCATAAAAGTCAGACAAAGCTTTCCAATAGCTCAAACAGTGAACTCCAAGCCCACGTGGTTGAACTAAAAATCCAAAGAAACAGACTAAGAAATGACGTAAACACCATGATCAGAACTGCAAAAAGAAATTTCATCAACGACAAAACTGAGGAAAACAAAAACAAACCCCGCAAACTTTGGAAATTACTCAATAATCAACTAGGCTGCAGTAAAAAACTTAAAACCAGATTCTCAAACATAAACATAAAGACGGACAACACGCTCATCACAGACAAGCTGGATGTAGCCAATTACTTAAACATCTTCTTCACAAACATAGCCACAACACTGGTAAACAAACTACCCTCCCACTCAGGGCATTATGGGGTAGAACACATAGTAGCATACTACAAAAACCTAGGGGTCCACAAAGACGACTTCAAACTTGAAATGGTAACAACCGATGAGGTACTCAAAAAATTGAGCGCCCTCCAACCTAACAAGGCCACTGGCCATGACAATATCCCCTCCAAATTCCTCAGAGACGCAGCAGCCGCCATCACCCCAGTCATCACACACATAATAAACCTCTCTATAAAACAGGGGCACGTCCCCAAGGACTTCAAAATTGCGAGAGTGACCCCTCTGCACAAAAAGGGCAGCAAATTAGACCCAGGCAACTACAGCCCTGTTTCTATTCTTACCTCCATCTCGAAAGTCATGGAGAAAATAGTCTACGAACAGGTCGAAAAGTACCTGGCGGAAAAAAATCTAATCTACGAATTCCAATCTGGCTTCAGAACGTCCCACTCCACTGACACATGCCTCCTCTATTTGAACGACCACATCAAACAAGAGGTGGACGCGGACAAATACTGCGGCATGGTCATGCTGGACCTACAAAAGGCCTTCGACACTGTCAATCACTCCATTCTAATGGACAAGCTAAAGGCAATTGGTTTTGATAGCTTATCAGTGAGCTGGATGCAATCCTACCTGGAGGGGAGAGAACAGATGGTAGAGGTAAACGGTACTCTATCCCCCCCCCTCACAGTGAGCTGTGGTGTTCCACAAGGAAGCATACTAGGACCGCTACTCTTCCTAATTTATGCAAATGACATGTCGTCAGCCTGTGACTGCAACTTGTTCCTGTTTGCGGACGACTCAGCCCTGCTGGTCTCTGACAAGAACAAATTGCAGGTTGAAAAAACCCTCAGCACGGAACTAGGCAAAATCTGCATATGGCTCGCTGATAACAAACGATCATTACACATGGGCAAAACAGAGTCCATTCTCTTCGGTTCAAATAACAAACTCAGCAAGACCGACGGCTTCTCAGTTACAGTGGGTGACAATATTGTCACAAGGAAAGACGAAATTACCTACCTGGGTTCCATCCTAGAGGCAAATCTTTCCTGTGACAAAATGGCATCCAATGTAATAAAAAAAAGTCAACCAACGAACTAGATTCTTGTACCGGATCTCCTCTCTGGTAAACAAGAATACCCTGAAGACTCTGGCAGGAGCACTCATTCAAGGGTACTATGACTATGCGTGCACCTCATGGTACCAAAGCACCTCAAAGGCGCTTAAAACAAAATTACAAACATCACAAAACAAACTGGTCAGACTACTACTTGACCTGAACCCCAGAACCCACCTCACCCCTGCCCACTTTGACAACCTAGGATGGCTTAGAGTAGACGACAGAGTACAGCAACTTGCAATGGGCCTGGTCTTCAAGATACACTATACGACCGGGGTGCCCATGTACATGTCAAAATACTTCCCAAAGGTCAGTGAATACCACAACCACTACACCAGAGGAAGCTCAACAAATCATGTTAAACCCAGATTCGGCTCAAACAAGGGACTAAACACGTTTCGCAATTATGCCACAACAATGTGGAACCAGTGGCGTAACTCTCTCTCCAGGTGTGCCGGGGACAGATTTGTGGGCGTGGCGAGTGACGTCGCTGGGGGGGGTTAGGGCCCCCCCCCCCCCCCCCCCCTCTCTCTACCTCGATTTTTTTTTTAATACCAGGGGTGCAATACCGCATTTTCCCAGGTGGTGGCGCCATTTCTCCATGTAAACGACACACTGAGCTCATACATACAGAATTTCCATTGCATTCAGAGATCTCCAGGGTTCAAACAACCAAAAAACAATTATCCTCCTCTAAACCAGTAGGAACGCCTTTCATCTCTGATGGCTCCCATTGTGAAATGTATTTACAATACAAGGATGTTACAATACTTCCATTGAATATGACAACAACAACAACAACAAAAGCTATGGTATGTCATAAATGTATAGATGTAGCAGTACTGTCTATCTGTATGTCATGTGTGTCATATGAAGCCAGACCAGCACTCTCAGGTTCAAAATGTAATGGCAGCCTGAAACAAACATGTTTCGGAATTACATATTCCTTCGTCAGTGTTATTGCTTGCTTATAACACTGACTGAAAATGAAATGTCATGTTTATCTCCAATCCAGTTAAAAGAGTTTCTCACACCAAGAAAACCTATTTTATCTTTTAGTGGAATGAACATTGCCGGCATCAGAATACATTTGACTTCTGGTCTTCATATAATCTATCAACAAAACGGGAGGAACAGAATGAAGAACAATTAAAACAATTTGCGATCATGAAACGTTTGGAGTCTAGAATATCTGATGAGTAATCGGTAAACATTATTCTTTTAAGTATAATTTTCTTCTTCTATGTCACACACACACTGTAGGCATGCGTTCTTCATGTGACGGGGGTGCACTAAGTGCAAGCCCAGATAAGTACTCGCTATTTGCATATCAATAGCGCCGGTCGTATTTAACACACCTGACGACCGGCGCTATTGATATGCAAATAGCGAGTGCACTCCCAGTTGATTTCAGGAACGCACCACACACACACACACACACACACTGCTGGTGTCGTCACTGCTGCTGGTTTAGCTCTAGATAAGGGCAAGAATGCGACCCCCATCTACTCCTCTTTGCATAATAATAGGACAGGTAGTCAGAAGGGGGGGGGACATAACTGCATTCTGAAAAAATGCGGGGGACACATTCCAATGTCCCCCGTGGGAAATACGCCCCTGTGTGGAACGCCCTACCCAAAGCTGTAAAGGAATGTGAATCCCTGCCCACATTCAAAACCGCTCTTAAAGAGCACCTACGGGAGGCTGCAATTCGAAACTGGCCACCGTAAATGCCCAAAACCCCCACCACCTCCTAATAGACAGTCTCCTCCCCACCGCATGTATATATTCCCTCCCCGCCGTATGTATATTTCCCTCCCACCCACCCACCCCCTCCTAATGCACAGTCCCCTCCCCATCATATGTATATACTCTGTCAGGATCTAGGGGTAACAGTACTGTATATTTGAATACCGCTTATGTCACAAATGTATCAGTACTAAATACCTATATGTCCCTATGCCATAAATGTCATGTATGTTGTGTATGTCATAAATGTCTATATGAAATGAAAATGGGGGACCCTGATGGAAACAAGACAAACGTCTTTCTCAGGTCTGCATCCCCTTAACAATTGTATGTATTGAGCCGTACTGTATTGTACCCATTCTGCAATCTGTTAAATAAAGTTTTCATTCATTCATTCATTCATTCACAAGTGCCGCCGCCGGCCGGGTAGCTTTCTACAACGGCTGGGTACTTATCATTGCGCGCACTTCTGCCCTGAGTGACTACTAATAACACGCTGTGTAACCGCGTGTGCACCCCTGACTATAGCGTATTGTATATTGTATGGTAACTCAGTTACTTCTATTCTGCATCGAACGCTGTACATATGTCTCTATACTATTTTATTTCATACAACAATGTATGCCTTTCAAATGATAAATGATTGCATGATACACACTGAAATAATCCTGCGCTCGCGCAAATTTGCTGCTGCGGGCGGCGTTGAAGGCGGAAACCGGCGGTGAAACACAGCAGCTGCGTCCTGGGGCTGCCGCGTGGCGTGGCCGCGGCGGGTCACGTGCCTGTCGCGGCCAATCAGCCTACCCCGGAAATAGGAACGGTTGCGGAACTGATACAGGCCCCCGCCCCGAGTAGGGTCGAGCTGCAGACTCGGAGCCTCGAGGTCCAGATTGGTACTTCCGGCCTGCCACAGGACTAATGCGGAAGTATCTCGAAGTACGTCTGACGTAATAGTCCTGTGGCAGGACTATGCGGAAGTATCTCGAAGTACGTCTGACGTATCTCGAATTACGTCTGACGTTTCTCTACGTTAGCTAAGCGAACATTAAACGTTGTATTCATAAAATAATATAAAATCAGCAGCATGGGGAGGGCCGGGGGGAGGGGAGGTACAGGTAGTAGAAGACATAGAGGTACAGGTCACATAATTATAGTACAGTGGAGAAGTAAAAATGGAATAAAAAGGCAGTGTAAACAATATTTAAGCATTACATCACACGCAGGAGTGGTTTGTGACCAATAAACCATGCCTAGGGGTGGTCGTTAGACCCCCCTAGGCATGGTTTATTGGTCACAAACCACGACTGCACGTGGTGTAAAGCTTTTATACAACTGCCAGATTCATCCAACCTTATTTCTATACAATAAACACACATTAATCGAAGATTTATTGAAAAAACCATCCGCCAGAAAAAGTAGTTCCCACAACTACAAAAAAGACAAGTTGCCTCCATGTGGAAGCAGCTTGAAGTGCATCCAACCAAACTAACACATCCAACTGTGTATTATTGGAATGATTGAGAGAAGTTGCCTCATGTGGAAGCAGCTTGAAGTGCATCCAACCAACTAACACATCCAACTGTGTATTATTGGAATGATTGATTGAAAATTTTATTACCAGATGCAGAATGGGTACAATACAGTACGGCTCAATACACACAATTGTTAAGGGAATGCAGACCTACTTTCCATAGAACTTCATTCTTAGATGCTTCTATATAAAGTAGGTAAAACAAATTAAAACGTTTTCTTTGCCCTATAGGAAAAAAATGTTTTCTTCGCCCTATTTTTTTATTTATTTCTTTTAGCCTAAACTTAACCAGTTGGAAACCAGGGGTACAGTAATAAAATTAGCAATCAACCAATCAATCAATTCAATAGACCATGCTCACTTAAAACAGCGCTGCTTCTCTCTCAGTCTGACTCCCCCGCTGTTGCAGACAGGAGTGTGTGTGTGTGTGTGTGTGTGTGTGCGTGTGTGTGTGTGTGTGCGTGTGTGTCACAGTGTGTGTGTGTGTGTGCGTGCGTGCGTGTGTGTGTGTATGTGTGTGTGTGTGTGTGTGTGTGTGTGTGTGTGTATGTGTGTGTGTGTGTTTGTGGGTACGCCAGCGTCGGACAGTGTGAGAGAGAACGCTGCAGTCAGTAGAAAGTAGGAAGGAAGAAATTTAAATCAATCAATTAATCTATCAATCAAACCGCGATTTTTCTTTTGTTCTAGATTGACTCAAGACCCATCAATTACATCATCCAACATTGTTTAAAGGACTAACACGTTCCCCTTGACAGAATCGCTTCATATTTAGTCGTTATGGTGCTTTCAACATAACCATTTGTTGTCCTCGATCTTGTTTTCTCCCGGAGTGAGCCGGGGAGGGTTATGTGATTCGGTTGTGGGCGGGTCCTGAGCCCAGGACCGTGGATTGTTGCCAATAAAGACGTGTGAATGGCCAATCAGAATCGAGAAATTTGCATGCCGTTGTATAAACAATATTATTAACTCTAATAATAACACGCCTCGCGGGCTCATTATAATACGAGAGCCGTGGGTCTGCATTGTATAGAGCGGATCCCCCGGCCGTATTCAAGCGCTGGAGCGCTTTGCGATGGATCAAACTGTATTAATATAGTAGTAATAATAGTAGTTGGCTAGTTGCGCGCTTCTGGCCACCTCCCGCAGTGCGCGCATACACACATACTGTCTGTAGCTATACAGTACGTGCAAAATTAATTGTCAAGAGCCAATCGCACAGGTTGCCTCATCTCATCTGGCTCTGCAAATAGATCTAGAGTCTGAATATCATATAATAGCTTGCTGATGATCTCTCTCTCTCGAGTCAAATCCATTCTGAGAACGGAATGCAGTGCCCGCGACGAGGGTCTTGATTGATTGATTGATTGATTGATTGATTGGAAATTGTATTAACAGATCATGCTGGACCTACAAAAGGCCTTTGACACTGTCAATCACTCCATTCTTGATTGAAAATTTTATTAACAGATTGCAGAATGGGTACAGTACAGTACAGCTCAATACACACAATTGTTAAGGAGATGCAGACCAGAGAAAGACTTTCGCCTTGGGGGGGGGGGGGGGGGGTCGGGTAGGAGGGGTGGGGGACACTGTACAACTGTACAAGCAAAACTGTACATTGGAATATTGACAAAACCATACTTGGTAATTTACTGTACATTGGAGGGGGTTGGGTTACAACACAGGAGCAGAGTATAAACAACAGTACAGGAATGAGAAACAGTACTGTACTGTTGTTTATACTCTGCTCCTGTGTTGTAACCCAACCCCCTCAAGTTCAAGTTCAAGTTCTTTAATAGTTGTCATACAGAAGTACAGAATACTTTCATACAAAATGCTTCTTACTGTTACGCTCCAGAGACTGTGCTAGACAAGATAGTATCAAATAACATAATAACATAATATAGCATGAATTTAGAAGAAGAAAATGAGGTCACAGTGTTCGGTATAGACATATGTACAATGTTCTGAGTTACCATATAATATACAATACACAATACTATGCAGTGTACTAATGTACAGTACTATCTAGTGCAAAGCAGAAATGGGATGAGGTACAATTTTAGGTACAATTTACAGTAAGGTGTACGAGTTGTAGTGCAATCCTTCATCCATAAATATAAAGTGTGGGGAGTGGGTGCTACAGTGTGTTTGTTTAAAGTGGGTGTGTGCTATAAGTGTGTGGAGTGGGTGCTACAGTGTGTTTGTTTAAAGTGAGTGTGTGCGTGTGGATGTGTGTGCTATGTGCGTTTGGTGGTTGTTGTTGTGTAGTGTTCATTCATTGTTCGTTTAGCAGCCTGATGGCCTGGGGATAGAAGCTTCTTCTGAGTCTTTCTGTGCTCGCCTTGAGACTCCTGTATCGCTTGCCTGACCGCAGCAGTTCAAAGAGGCAGTTGTTCGGGTGACTGGAGTCTTTAATGATTCTCTTAGCCTTGCCCTTGCAACGCTTGTAGTAAATGTTCTGGAGGGTGGGGAGCCCCCCTCCAATTGTGCGTTCGGCTGAACGTGTCACTCTTTGTAGTGTGCTTTGGTCTTGTGCAGTGCTATTCCCAAACCAGGAGGTGATGTTGCCGGTCAAGATGCTCTCTATTGTACATGAGTAGAAGTTCTTAAGGATCTTCTGGCTGACTTGGAACTTCCTTAGGCGCCTGAGGAAGTAGAGGCGTTGTCGTGCCTTCTTCACAACACTGTTAATGTGTGTGGTCCATGTCAAGTCCTCGGATATGTAGGCTCCGAGGTACTTAAAGCTCCAATGTACAGTAAATGACCAAGTATGGTTGTCAATATTCCAATGTACAGTTTTGCTTGTACAGTTGTACAGTGTCCCCCCCCCCCCCCCCAACCACCTCCAATGTACAGTCCCCCCCCCCACCTACCCAACCTCCTCCAATGTACAGTTTCTACGTCAAATGTATATACTCTCTTTTCTGGACCCTTTTTGTATCACAAACAATACTGTATTTGCAAATCTGGTATGTCATATATGTCCTGATGAATTGAAAATGGGGGACCCTGATGTAAACAAGACGAAAGTCTTTCTCTGGTCTGCATCCCCTTAACAATTGTGTGTATTGAGCTGTACTGTACTGTACCCATTCTGCAATCTGTTAATAAAATGTTCAATCAAGAATGGAGTGATTGACAGTGTCAAATGCCTTTTGTAGGTCCAGCATGATCTGTTAATACAATTTTCAATCAATCAATCAATCAATCAATCAAGACCCTCGTCGCGGGCACTGCATTCCGTTCTCAGAATGGATTTGACTCGAGAGAGAGATCATCAGCAGGCTATATATGATATTCAGACTCTAGATCTATTTGCA
>NW_028173153.1:0-2500 GCF_963971535.1 Notolepis coatsorum | reverse complement strand
TCGGTATATATCAGTATATCGGTATATCTGTATATATCAGTATATTGGTATATCTGTATATATCAGTATATCGGTATATCTGTATATATCAGTATATCGGTATATCGGTATATATCAGTATATCGGTATATCGGTATATATCAGTATATTGGTATATTGGTATATATCAGTATATCGGTATATATCAGTATATCGGTATATCGGTATATATCAGTATATTGGTATATCGGTATATATCAGTATATCGGTATATCTGTATATATCAGTATATCGGTATATCTGTATATATCAGTATATCGGTATATCGGTATATATCAGTATATCGGTATATCTGTATATATCAGTATATTGGTATATCGGTATATATCAGTATATCGGTATATCTGTATATATCAGTATATCGGTATATCGGTATATATCAGTATATCGGTGTATCGGTATATATCAGTATATCTGTATATATCAGTATATTGGTATATCGGTATATATCAGTATATCGGTATATCGGTATATATCAGTATATTGGTATATCGGTATATATCAGTATATCGGTATATATCAGTATATTGGTATATCGGTATATATCAGTATATCGGTATATCGGTATATATCAGTAAATCGGTATATCGGTATATATCAGTATATTGGTATATCGGTATATATCAGTATATCGGTATATATCAGTATATCGGTATATCGGTATATATCAGTATATTGGTATATCGGTATATATCAGTATATCGGTATATCAGTGTTGTCATGTTCTCTTGACCTCTCCCCTAATGACCTCATGTCTCTTGACCTCTCCCCTAATGACCTCATGTTCTCCTGACCTCTCCCCTAATGACCTCATGTTCTCTTGACCTCTCCCCTAATGACCTCATGTTCTCCTGACCTCTCCCCTAATGACCTCATGTTCTCCTGACCTCTCCCCTAATGACCTCATGTTCTCCTGACCTCTCCCCTAATGACCTCATGTTCTCCTGACCTCTCCCCTAATGACCTCATGTTCTCCTGACCTCTCCCCTAATGACCTCATGTTCTCCTGACCTCTCCCCTAATGACCTCATGTTCTCCTGACCTCTCCCCTAATGACCTCATGTTCTCCTGACCTCTCCCCTAATGACCTCATGTTCTCCTGACCTCTCCCCTAATGACCTCATGTTCTCCTGACCTCTCCCCTAATGACCTCATGTTCTCCTTGACCTCTACTCTAATGACCTCATGTTCTCCTGACCTCTACTCTAATGACCTCATGTTCTCCTGACCTCTACTCTAATGACCTCATGTTCTCCTGACCTCTCCCCTAATGACCTCATGTTCTCCTGACCTCTACTATAATGACCTACTCTGCTCCACCTCACAGTTTCTGTCCAAGGAGGTGTCATGACAAGCTGATGAAAGAGAGGCTGTGTATGTGTGTATGTGTGTGCATGTGTCGGTGTGTGTGTATGTATGTGTGTGTGTGTGTGTGTGTGTGGATGTGTCAGTGTGTGTGTGTGTGTGTGTGTGTGTGTGTGTGTGTGTGTGTGGATGTGTCAGTGTGTGTGTGTGTGTGTGTGTGCGTGTCAGTGTGCATGTGTCAGTGTTTGTGTGTCAGTGTGTGTGTGTGTCAGTGTGCATGTGTCAGTGTGTGTGTGTCAGTGTGTGTGTGGGAGGAGTAGAGGGCAGACCCTAATATGACCTTGTTGAAAGGTTGAAAGGTTGAAAGGTAGGGAGGGAGTGAGCGTATTCTCCGTGGAGGGGGGGAAGGGAGGAGGAGGAAGAAGAGGAGAGGAAGAAAAGAGGAATAGAAGGAGGAAGAGGAGCCAACGATCGGAAAAGAGGAGGCTGTGACGTCTGTATGATTACCACACACACACACACACACACACACACACACACACACACACACACACACACACACACACACACACACACATACACACACACACACACACACACACCACACACACACACACACACACACACACACACACACACCAACCATAACCCCCATACTAACCATAAACTCTATACTAACTATAACCCCTATACTAACTATAACCCCTTAGCCTTAGCCAATGGACAGTATGTATATATGTATGTATATGTATGTACAGGTGCAGCTCAATAAATTTGAATATCGTGGAAAAGTCTATATATTTTGCTGCATTGATGCAGTAATTTGTGCAAAAGGAGCCCCAACCAAGTACTGAGTGAACATACATGAACATACTTTTCAGAAGGCCGACATTTCTATATACAAAGAAAAATACATCTATTTTAAATGTTTTATTGGTGATACAGAAGTTTGGGCTTTCATGAGCTGTAAGACATAATCATCAAAATTAAAACAAATAAAGTCTTGAAATATTTCACTTTGTGTGTAATGAATCTATAATCTACAAGAAGAGTTTTGCTTTTTGAATTGAATGACTGAATGAATAAAATAACTCGTCCACGATATTCTAATTCATCGAGCTGCACCTGTATATGTATGTATATGTGTATATGTATG
>NW_028173154.1:45000-77870 GCF_963971535.1 Notolepis coatsorum | reverse complement strand
AACATCCCCACCCTGCTTCGCTCCCCGTGCCGTTGTGTGCTGACTGACCCCCTATTAAGAAGGGTCAATGAGCTGCCCCCCCCCCCCCCCCTGCAGGAGTGCACAGGTGAGCCTTAGGCCTTGTGTCTTAGCTCTTATGGCTGACAGCTGCCCGCCTACCAGCCCCTCCAGTTCTCAATCAATTCTCCCCACTCGGACCGACACCCTCAGTTCCGCTCATTTGTCATGGACCATAAAGGTGACAGACACCCCCCCCCCGGACATATGCCTGAATCTTTATGTACATTATAACCCCACGCATTATAACCTCACGCATTACCTGCTCACACCATACCTCTATAAACCTTGCCAGGACATACTCTACCTCTATAAATGGTAAATGGTGCATTTTATGTATCGCTTTTATCCAAATCGCTTTTTACAATTTGTTCCTCACATTTTTACCCATTCACTCACACGTTCACACACCGACGGCGAAGGCGACCATGCAATGTGCCAACCTGCTCATCTGGAGCAATTAGGGGTTAAGTGTCTTGCTCATGGACACTTACGACACGCTGCCGGGAGGAGAGGGAATCTAACCGGGAACCTTCCGATCACCAGGCGACCGCTCTACCTCCAGAGCCGATAAACCCCATGTCTTACCAGGACATACACTACTTTTATAAACCCCATGTCTTATACGCTACCTTTATAAACCCCATGTCTTACCAGGACATACACTACCTTTATAAACCCCATGTCTTATACGCTACCTTTATAAACCCAATGCCTTAACTGGCCATACCCTACCTTTATAAACCCATGTCTTACCTACTGTACTCTACCTTTATAAACCCCATGTCTTACCTACTGTACCCTACCTTTATAAACCCATGTCTTACTGTACCTTTATAAACCCCATGTCTTACCTACTGTACTCTACCTTTATAAACCCCATGTCTTACCTACTGTACTCTACCTTTATAAACCCCATGTCTTACCTACTGTACTCTACCTTTATAAACCCCATGTCTTACCTACTGTACTCTACCTTTATAAACCCCATGTCTTACCTACTGTACTCTACCTTTATAAACCCCATGTCTTACCTACTGTACTCTACCTTTATAACCCCATATCTTACCTACTTCTACCTTTATAAACCCCATGTCTTACCTACTGTACTCTACCTTTATAAACACCATGTCTTACCTACTGTACTGTACCTTTATAAACCCCATGTCTTACCTACTGTACTCTACCTTTATAAACCCCATGTCTTACCTACTGTACTCTACCTTTATAAACCCCATGTATTACCTACTGTACTGTACCTTTATAAACCCCATGTCTTACCTACTGTACTCTACCTTTATAAACCCCATGTCTTACCTACTGTACTCTACCTTTATAAACCCATGTCTTACCTACTGTACTCTACCTTTATAAACCCCATATCTTACCTACTGTACTCTACCTTTATAAACCCCATGTCTTACCTACTGTACTCTACCTTTATAAACACCATGTCTTACCTACTGTACTGTACCTTTATAAACCCCATGTCTTACCTACTGTACTCTACCTTTATAAACCCCATGTCTTACCTACTGTACTCTACCTTTATAAACCCCATGTATTACCTACTGTACTGTACCTTTATAAACCCCATGTCTTACCTACTGTACTCTACCTTTATAAACCCCATATCTTACCTACTGTACTCTACCTTTATAAACACCATGTCTTACCTACTGTACTCTACCTTTATAAACACCATGTCTTACCTACTGTACTGTACCTTTATAAACCCCATGTCTTACCTACTGTACTCTACCCTTATAAACCCCATGTCTTACCTACTGTACTCTACCTTTATAAACCCCATGTATTACCTACTGTACTGTACCTTTATAAACCCCATGTCTTACCTACTGTACTCTACCTTTATAAACCCCATGTCTTACCTACTGTACTCTACCTTTATAAACCCCATGTCTTACCTACTGTACTCTACCTTTATAAACCCCATGTCTTACTTACTGTACTCTACCTTTATAAACCCCATGTCTTACCTACTGTACTGTACCTTTATAAACCCCATGTATACCTACTGTACTCTACCTTTATAAACCCCATGTCTTACCTACTGTACTCTACCTTTATAAACCCCATGTCTTACCTACTGTACTCTACCTTTATAAACCCCATGTCTTACCTACTGCACTGTACCTTTATAAACCCCATGTCTTACCTACTGTACTCTACCTTTATAAACCCCATGTCTTACCTACTGTACTCTACCTTTATAAACCCCATGTCTTACCTACTGTACTGTACCTTTATAAACTCCATGTCTTACCTACTGTACTCTACCTTTATAAACCCCATGTCTTACCTACTGTACTCTACCTTTATAAACCCCATGTCTTACCTACTGTACTCTACCTTTATAAACCCCATGTCTTACCTACTGTACTCTACCTTTATAAACCCCATGTCTTACCTACTGTACTCTACCTTTATAAACCCCATGTCTTACCTACTGTACTCTACCTTTATAAACCCCATGTCTTACCTACTGTACTCTACCTTTATCAAATAAAATCAAATCAAATTTATTTATAGGGCCCGACAACACACGTTAATGTCCCCATGGGCCGTACAGGTCTTCTTTAAACAAGTCAAGAAGACAACATAACAATAAGTCAAGAACAGAACAAGAACACCATAGGGTCCAAACATTTTTTAGATGAATGCAAATAAATGAAAGAATGCAAGCACTCCCAGACATACCCCACGCGAAGGTAAGGAAAAACTCACTAAAACCTAACAATAGGGAAAAAAGCTCAACAGGCAGTGTGGAGGAGAGAAACCTTAGAAGGGCCGTTCAAGGGGGGATCTCCCTTCTTAGATGTTGGTGATAGTAGTGTTGCAGACGGACAGTTGGTAAGCATGCACTCATGTGTGTGGTGAAACACAGATGAGTGCATGCAATAGCAACTGTACATTTTGAAAAATTAAAGATAGAGCTAATAGCGATAGCAACTGAACATTTTGAAAGATTAAAGATATAGTTGATGGCAGAGAGGTCGCGAACTCCCCGACATCATCGCGGGACATCCGGCACTCCGGTCACCACTACGAGACCTCCGGAGACAGGGGGGCACGCAGAGGGGGTCGCAATCTCCCGGCCTTCGTCACGGGACGTCCAACACTCCGGACAACACTCCAGGACAGCAAGTCATAGGAAGACAGGGAGACGGGACAGGCGTTAGACAGCTCATGAGATTGTAGTAGGCGGACATAGCAATAGATACAAGTGGTAGGCATATATGTGAATGGAGTAGATATATGAAGTAAGCGTATTATGTGAATAGAATAGAAGTACTTAACCCAGCAATGAAACCGCGTTGACTGTTAATCTGTTAACAGTCTGTTAATCAGTTGACAGGACCACGGACAGACGGCGGAGAATAACTGATCCAAGGCCTCGGAGGTGCATGTAGAGCAGTCACTACAAGCTTGGCCAAGACCCCGAGGCATCCATCACCTTGGTCAGCGCCAGGAGACGGGTACTCAGAGAGAAGGGGGAGGGAGGGGGGGTGGGGGGGAGAGGGGGGGGGGGAAGAGTTAGAGAGTTCCCATGTTTGTGGTGCTGCAAAGGAGCAGACATGTAGTACCCTGTAGTGCCATGTAGTACCCCGTAGTGCCATGTAGTACCCTATAGTACCCCATAGTGCCATGTAGTACCCCGTAGTATCCTGTAGTACCCTGTAGTGCCATGTAGTACCCTGTGGTGCCTTGTGGTACCATGTAGTACCCCGTAGTGCCATGTAGTTCCATGTAGTGCCATGTAGAGCTATGTAAGCCATGTAGTACCCTGTAATGCCATGCAGTACCATGTAGTACTCTGTGGTACCATGTAGTACCCTGTACCCTAACTAAACTACCCTATAGTAAACTACCCAGTGGTACCATGTAGTACCCTGTACCATAACTAAACTACACAGATTAATCTAAAGGTCAGTCCCTGACCAGGTGAGATCAAGGTAGGTTGAAGGAGAGAGAGAAAAGATGAGTCTTAAGCAGGGATTTAAAAGCTTCGACAGAGCAGGCGCCCCTGATGACGGCAGGTAATTTGTTCCATAGGTAGGGAGCGCGGTAGACAAAGGCTCTGTGGCCGGCGGATTTCTTTTTAACCCTAGGGGTCGATAGAAGCCCCGCATTTTGTGAGCGCAGAGCACGAGCGGGCGAGTATCGGGAGATGAGATCGGATAGATAGAGCGGTGCAAGCCCATTTAAGATTATAAACCCCATGTCTTACCTACTGTACTCTACCTTTATAAACCCCATGTCTTACCTACTGTACTATACCTTTATAAACCCCATGTCTTACCTACTGTACTCTACCTTTATAAACCCCATGTCTTACTGTTACATCCCAATGTATATATTCCCCAGTGTGTGTCTCCATGTGTGTGTGTTCTCCATTTTTGTTTCCTCCCTCCAGCCATTGTTCCCTCCACCATTGGTCCCTGCCAGGCCTGCCCTTCCATTATAGCAACACAGCACCGATTGGTGGATGGTTTTCCAGACTCCAACACTCAATCAACACCACCCAATCATGGATCACCCCACACCTGTTAAAACATGGCTTCTCACTTCAGTCACTCTCTCTCTCTCTGGCATGAGGCTAGGCCTAGTGTGATTTTGTAACCTGTAACTTTGACAATATTGCATTTCGTTTATTGGCCTTTGGTGCTTAGTGGAAATTGCCTTGTGTGTGTATGGCCACAGAGAGAGCATTGTTAGTTATAGTTTGTTTTTGTATATTCTGCCTTTGTTTTATGTATCATTAATGTGTTTTTCTCTCTTTCTCAGGAAGCACAGATGGGGTGAGCTGCCATTTCCTTTGGATATTGTTTTCTCCTGTTTTGGTTAGGTAAGAGTAGTTTAGGTAATGTAATTTCTTTTACCATAGATTAGATTGGGTTTATTTGGAGTATAGTGGTGTTTGTTTGTTGTTTTGGCCTGGGCTCACCCTTGAGCTACATGTGCTTCCTTTGCATCTTTC
This sequence comes from Notolepis coatsorum, assembly GCF_963971535.1. Taxonomy (NCBI): domain Eukaryota; kingdom Metazoa; phylum Chordata; class Actinopteri; order Aulopiformes; family Paralepididae; genus Notolepis; species Notolepis coatsorum. Next base: position 72,811 of record NW_028173154.1, on the reverse strand, counting down.
AATAAATATCATTGTTGTTTACAAACGTGGTCCATCTTTTCTGTCAACCAACTGTTATGTTACAGCCCTTTACCCTTAGACTCACAGGGGTCGTAACACTTACCTACTGTACTCTACCTTTATAAACCCCATGTCTTACCTACTGTACTGTACCTTTATAAACCCATGTCTTACCTACTGTACTCTACCTTTATAAACCCCATGTCTTACCTACTGTACTCTACCTTTATAAACCCCATGTCTTACCTACTGTACTCTACCTTTATAAACCCCATGTCTTACCTACTGTACTGTACCTTTATAAACCCCATGTCTTACCTACTGTACTCTACCCTTATAAACCCCATGTCTTACCTACTGTACTCTACCTTTATAAACCCCATGTCTTACCTACTGTACTGTACCTTTATAAACCCCATGTATACCTACTGTACTGTAACTTTATAAACCCCATGTATACCTACTGTACTCTACCTTTATAAACCCCATGTCTTACCTACTGTACTCTACCTTTATAAACCCCATGTCTTACCAGAACCTATCCTAGCTTCATAAACCCCTCTATTTCCCGCGCCTCTCCACCTTTACCTCACTCCACCTGTCCAGCCCAGATCCCCCTCCATCAACACCCACTCAAGCCTCCTTTCATCTCCTTTGCCATACTCCAGCTCCCGGCTCTGTCAGTCAGTCAGCGCTCCAGATGAGGAGCCCTGGGAGTGTGTCTGGTGGGGGCCCCTCTTACCCCTGACAGTGGAGGCCCGCATGGGGTCTCAAAGAGAGACGCGTGTCAGCAACGCCAACAGACAAAGCAGGTGCTGTGGCCGGGCCTCGGGGAGGGGCAGCTGTCCGTCCCTACTGGACTCAAACACCGGCCACATATGGCCTCTAGACCGGGGCCTGGCTGACAGTCATGGCTGGTGGTAGTGGTTAGTAAACACAACTCAAGTAGTTTGACCTTAGCTTGACCACAGGTTCAATGAACTGGCAATCCCCCCAAAATATTCTAAAATATTGTTATGTCTATACGTGCAACATTCTCACCATTGTAATATACCTATCCTCACCTGTCTGCACAGAGTCCTTTACTATATCTATATCTGTACATACATATCCTACTCTTACTAGTTACGCTGCTGGCCAGTAGTAGTCATACTGTCTTTATCTATTATACTACAACTCTGTACATACATCTGATTAACACTACACTGAGTCGTACTCATTTGTATATTTTGTACCCAGTTTAATCACCTGTACATTGTATATTGCTATTGCACTTTACTGCTACTTGCACTCTGGTTGGATGCCAAACTTCTTTTCGTTGTACTGTATGTGTGCTGTATGATGACAATACATTTTAATCTAATCTAATCTAATCTAATATAGCTTCTATAAATGGTATTAAAAATAGGAGGGAGAAAGAAATCAAGCCTTTTGTTGTCAGTTTTTTTTTTACTACTGCCATATGTGTCTGTGATGACAGCCAACAGATGCCGCCTTGCTGCAAGGTTTTCTGAGACCATCTCATTTGTCCTCTGTTTGGCCTGCAAACCTGTAGGACACTGCCTCCTAGCCCATCTCCCCCTGGGGGGTCTGATTCTTAAACAGTACCCGCATTAAAATACAGACTGCCCCCTCCCCCCCTCCCCCACTCCCAGCCCAGCTCCCTGACCCATCACTCCAGGACTTGACAGCGAGTGGGTGCCCACTGACAGGTTACAATGACCTCCACGGTTGGGAAAGAGGTCCGCCTGACAAAGGAGAACATGTGTCCGTTCCAGGACAAGCCAGGACTCGTCTGACCCCCTCATTTGGGATGCGCCCTCGGTAAAAAAAGCTATCGCTTGGTTAAAGAAAAGCATTTTGTCTCCTCGGACAGGAATTCGTTCTCTCGCATATTTCTTTGTCTGCCTTGTTTCGAAAAGGAGAGACGCCCACCGCCACCCACCCCTCCTACCGACCCTTTTAATAATGAATAAAATCCTTCATCTTTGATGCACCGTTTGGAGACATTGCTGCGCGGTGGGTCCAATTGGTAGATTGGATTCGGGGGGCCTTTCCGTGGGATCCTTTAACTACACCAGGGGGAGAGATGTGTTGTTGTCTGTGTGTGATTAGGTAGTTCTGTTCCATTGCCATCACTTCCATGTGAACACTAAATAAGAGCCAGCCCACTTCTGAAACGGCTTTGATAGACGATACGAATGGCTAAATGTCTTTATACCCCCCTTTCAAATGGCTCATTCTGGATGTATTAATGGGGACCGCAATAAGAGCGTAGTTCATTGGGGACATGGTTCAGTTGACGTTTTTGGGCTGTGGCTTTCAGTTCTCTCTCTCTCTCTCTCTCTCTCTCTCTCTCTCTCTCTCTCTCTCTCTCTCTCTCTCTCTCTCTCTCTCTCTCTCTCTCTCTCTAGGCCTGTGGATGTGCTTCACATTAGCCGTGTGGCCATTGGGGGGAACGAGGCCGTCTTAACGTGGCGATGTAGCTACACTTTTGTATCCCTGGGGTCACACATTGAGACCCATGTTTTGTTTGGTGGAGGATACGTGATAATCAGACACAAAACTGTGTTCTACGTCTCGAGTGTCTGTTTTGTCTTCGACTGTCCTCAAGCTGGGCCTTTACTACAGTTGAAAATAGTTGTGGAAATAGTGTCTGCGGCTCTGCTGTCTCCGCTCTCAGTTTTATGGTGGGCTGACGTGGCTGAGCTCTGGAGACACAGAGCAGGTTGGGAGGTTTCCTGCATCATTTTAACACCATCCTCACAACAGAGCGATAGGATTAAAGGAACACGCCGACATTATGGGAACGCGTAGCTTAGCACAATGAATGCAAGCGGATTGATACAGGCTAGCCTAGCTTCAAACTCTGAGAGAGGTGTTAGTCGACCAACGCCTAGGCTAGCCACTACACATCCGCTTCCATTCATTGTGCTAGGCTAGCGTCCCGCCGGATAGCTTTTTACTGAACACACAGAGAGGAAATATGTTTCCTTGTCTTCTTGTCTGACTCTGGAGAAGACGGTAAGCACATTTCCCATTTCCCATGGTGTGTTCCTTAAGGTGAAAAATAGGCAAAGCGGCCCCTTTAAAGGATATCAACTCTGACCAGAATCTCAGTTGGACCACACATTTAAGAGATGTATTTTTCTGGATGCTTGAGTTAGCTGCAGTTCTCCTGGCCAATCCAACAGGGCTACCATGAAATGGTTAAAATATTCTGAAAAGTAGTTAAATATACATTATGTATTTAACAAAAAAATAATTAAATAAACAACAACAACAACAACTATATATTTTTAGTTTTTGTAACCCTCCCCCAACATTCTAATTCAGTGGGTTACCCTGTTGGGATTGAATTGACTTATCTGAAGCTCTCTTTTCTTGATCCTCCAATCACAACTGGTTCTTCACTCAAGTGACAGTTGTGATTGGAGGATCATGATAATGGGGCGTGGCTTCAGATAGGTCAATTGTGAAAACTGCAGCCCCCAGCAAAATGCAACATCACTTATATGGTTCAGTTCAGAATATTTTGTTCGGGATCAGTCGATACGATGCTGTTGTACACAGGAAAATTGTGTCTACGTTGAAAAGAACCAGAATAACCCTTTAATAAACAATTCACAAGAGTAACAACATAGTATATAGTTGAATAACAATTAGGACAGGCTCCCCTTTCCAATTCACAATTGTCCCTCCGTGGTGGTTCTGCAAATTACAATAGTAAGGAGACCTTTTGAGTTTATGTCAGGGGCGAGGTTGGAGACGGGCTGACTCGCTCTCCGACTGCATGTCATTTGGGTTTAGCATGAGTGAATCGGAACGGTAAAGGCGATCCAAAGCTTCAAAGGCGGGTCACTTGATTTGAGTCTGGAGACGTAAAATGGATTTCAAGGTGTTTCAAAGATCCTCCACTGAGTCTAAAGGGATTTCCACAGCGCGAGATTCTCAGCTCCTGCCTCGGAGGGAGAAGGGTGTGTGTGTGTGTGTGTGTGCGTGTGTGTGTGTGTGTGTGTGTGTTGACCATTGGCCAGTGGAGGGCGTATTGTCAGTGAGTCGTCCTGGTCTATGGTCAAGAGCTCAGGCTGAAGCAAACTCTCTCTCTCTCTCTCTCTCTCTCTCTCTCTCTCTCTCTCTCTCTCTCTCTCTCTCTCTCTCTCTCTCTCTCTCTCTCTCTCTCTCTCTCTCTCTCTCTCTCTCTCTCAGATATGAACATAACTGGTTGATTTGTGTCTGCAGGCAGCAATGTACCAGATTTGTATGATTCAGAATCAGATTATTTTATTCGTCACAGCTTTTTTAAATGTACATACATTCAGAAAAACGTGCTTGTTTTTCCCGGCTCCTCAACCGTAGTAGATAATGGTTAATAAGGTTAATGTAGTAGACAACATTAAACAATGATCTATACAAACTATACAAATACAAGGTAAAAAAAAATATAAACAGTGGATATATAAAAAAAAATATATAGTCTACAGTGTAAATAGCAGCAGTGTGTGTGTGTAATTGTCACTTACGGTGCTTTTGTGTGTTTGCTCATGTATCAGATGTGCCTGCTGCTGGCATACAGAACAAATGTTTTCATAGGTTTTTATTCTCCCAAAAGGAATCATTTACTCCTCAATGTTAATGAACTATGAGTTCTGTTTTGTGTTCTGTAGAAAAAAATATAATTTGTTGTGCTATTTTAACACTTTGGCTATTTGTTGGAAATACACAAGGGAAGAATGTTTTCGTGATGCAGCTCATATTTTTGAAAGGCCACAGTTAATTGACGACATCCCTCCTTGCGTCACTCACTTGCCCCACAAACTGAAATGTGATGGTTGTGTGAGAACACGGTGCTCTGAGAGTTCCGGCAAAGACCGGCAGGGCGGCGAGTGCTCAGTTGCGTGAACGCACGTTCTGATTAATACATCACGGCTGGGCAGGCGAGTCACTGAACGAGTCGGTGAGATCTTTCTCTCTGTACGAGAGCTACATTATCTGAATATGATAATATGACATGAGCATACTCACAAAAGCACCTTATGTGACTTAAACACCACACAAGCACACTTATTACACTCACACACTGCTGCTAACATATACCATGTATTGTATAGTTTGTATAGATAGAAGATATGTTGTGTATTATGTTTAGTTTATAGTTTAGTTTATAGTTTTAGTTTATAGTTTTAGTTTATAGTTTTAGTTTATAGTTTTAGTTTATAGTTTTAGTTTATTTATAGCCTATTTAGTTTATAGTTATACTTTACAGTTATAGTTTGTATAGATAGAATAGACGTTGTGTATTTTATTTAGTTTATAGCTATAGTTTTTTTTTTTTTTTTTTTTAATATATCGCATATGAGTAATGGAAATCATTCAGTTCTGTTTTACGGACTCTTATCTTTCAAAAAATATGTGTGGTATTGTAGATTTTTTCGTGTAATAACTTTTTTTTCATTAGTATAATGTGCTAGTGAGTACAATTGTCATATGGTGTGACATGAAGGTTATTCTGTACAAAATTGAAAAGGGGTGTATTTTAATTATGTATGTCTATTCATCAGCATTCCTCATCACTACTATACACATTTCTAGCATTTCCTTGTGCAAATTTGTTACATTTTGCTTTTTTTTTCTTAATCAAAACCCATGGTAAGACGATTGCACTAAATTTGACTATGTATTTCTAATTCATTTTGGCAAACCTTCTTATAAAAACACCAAAATGCTAGAAATATTTGGTGACACTGTTATTTATCTGTCCCATTGATGATTTTAACATTTCTTACCAAAAAGCCTTCATAATTTCATAATTCTGGAAGTCACACCAAATGATATGCCGTCACGCCATATGATGAATCACACCACACAACAACCCGTAATGCAAAAACATATATTTAATACATTTAACAAACAACCAAAAACATATGAATTATATCATGGGTTCAAATTAAGAAAAACTGTTATAAAATGTTATAAACAGTGTGTCACAAAATACATCGTATAGCACTTGGGTTCTGAACAACTGAAGAACCTGAAGAAACATATGAATTAATCGTTCAACCATTACAATCAATTGTAATAATCATTGAAATGTCTTTTTAATAATTTTTTTTAATTCAAGACATACATTAAATGTAGTCGAACATAACAGTAGAATCATTTTGAAAAACTGTTTTAAAATAGTGTCTCACAAAAGACATTAATAGCACTTGGGTTCTGAACAACTGAAGAACCTGAAGAAACATCGTCCAACTGTATTAATTCCAAGGTGCTGTCTCATTTGAATATTTTCTTATCAATTCTAATAATCATTGAACATTTATTTCTTTTGTAATTCAAGGCAATTTAGTTGAACAGTGACTGAACAACAAGCCTCAATTATGTATTGCCGGCTCAGTACTGATTGAACAGAAGCCAGTCGTAGTTGGCAAGCATGGCAAACCGACTGCATTGCTGGGGTTGTGTGATTTTACTCAGTATTTATTTTTGGTGGTAGAAAATGCAGTCCGGCCTCCTTGGCCACACAAAAGCATTCTGCCTCCCAAGCCGCTCCAGACAATTCACCTTCAGCTCATCCTCATCTATTTCCATTATCTGCCCCACATATGGCCTTTCTCCATACTTCACTATTACAAAAATAGCCCCTCGACATTTTCACCATCTTCGTCAATGAGATCTGACTGAACTTGAATGATGAATGAATGAATGAATGAATGAATGAATGAATGAAAACTTTATTTAACAGATTGCAGAATGGGTACAATACAGTACGGCTCAATACATACAATTGTTAAGGGGATGCAGACCTGAGAAAGACGTTTGTCTTGTTTCCATCAGGGTCCCCCATTTTCAATTCATATATGATGACGGGACCTTTGCTTGATGGGTCAGGTGGCACCTCAGCAGGAGAGCTACTTGACTGGGCACAGGGCACATCCGATGTGTTGTGGTCAAACTCAAGTTTAGTTGGCTGGTAGCAATCTGTTTTCTCAGACCCCATGTCAAATCTTCACCTTTTTCATCCAAGTGTGTGCGCGCACGTGTGTTTACACTATGAGATTTCTAGATATATTGGGCTTTTCCACCTGTGTACAGCACATGTTGTACAACTACAGTAATATATTTTATACGTTTAATGGTTAAATTTACTTTTCTCGTCTTCTTCTCAGGACATCCTCTCTCCTTACAGGATCTCCATTTAGCCTCTCCCTGTATTCTCTTGTTCTGTCTGTACTTGCCATTCCTCTATGAAATCTGTCTCAAACTGAAAAACAAGTGAGATGGAAATATTTCAACTACAACATTTTGTAGATAGACATGGATTTAGTTTGAGAAATGGAATAGTAGGGAAGTAGGGATACAAGTAGGTATACCTTAGAAAACATGTTTATAATACAGTGACAAAGTGTTAAAAGGACAAAATATTCATTAAACTTAAGTATTAGTTATAAAATATGTATGAAATAGCATTATATATGTAGGTATTAGTTATAAAATATGTATGAAATAGCATTATATAATGTAGTTAAATGCAGTTCATATCATATAGTGTGACACACGAATCATATGGTGTGACGAGAAAACCCTGTCACACCATTATGATGAAGTGTCACACCATATGATGTTTCATGAACTTAGCACACCATTGTGCATTGGGGTTATATGCTAGCATGCTAACAACATGCTCATTGGCACATGGCAATATAGATTTAAGTTTAGTATTGACTAAAAAGTATCTTATTTTTGGAATTTTTGCGTAAAATGCATCACACCAAAAGACAGTGTGAAAGGTCTAAAAGTGGAAGTGCCAAAATATACCTTATATATTGAGAAAACTAAGAGGGGTAACTCACCTTCTAACCTTGTAATGACTTTTCACAGATGTTGTCCTACTTCCTGAAAAGACGAAGGACCCCTCCACCCCAAAGTTTTCCAAACAATTGCCTGTTGAAAAATATGAAAATGGTGTCACACCATATATCCAATTTTGGGACAACATTTTTTTTGTTTCTGGAGCATTCAAAATATTATGCCTGGACTTTTAGAAGATCACACTAACAAGTAGACATCTGAGTTGTCAATATGTATTTAAATAAATAACAAATGCATACATTTTCTTGTTTTTATTCAAAATCAAACTTTGTAAAATGTTCGTGGGACAGTCACCTTTACTTTTACTCATTTGGCTGACATTTTTGAATAACTGGAACAATATTCGCAAAAATGCTCTGTGCATTCATTAAATACTAAATGTTCTGTGCAATATAAGAAAATGTTCTCATATATTTTTTCATTATTTACTTATCTTTGACACTAAGGACTCCAAAAAGGCCATGTCACGTCAACCAGTATATACATTGTGTGCTATGTTTACAAATCTATTACGGTTGAGGAACCGGGAAAAACAAGCATCTCACGTTTTTCTGAATGTATGTACATTTAAAAAAGCTGTGACAATAAAATTATCTGAATCTGAATCTGAGTCTAAATATGAATCTCTGAAGCAACATAAAGGAATTATTAGAAGAACACATTTTACAATAATTTTTTTTTAAATATATATAGTAGTTTTTCAGATGGTATTGAAAGCTACAATGAAGTCATTTGGTGACCCCATGTGTGTTTCCGTTATTTATTTAGATTTAGACTTTCACTTTCGATTTCTGTTTATTTCAGTACATTTCTATCGGGTTTGCTAGTGTAGTTTTTATTTCTCTATAAAGAGCATTAGTATATAATAATTTGTTCTTAATTGCTTGCCTGGATAAATAAAGGTTAAATAAAATAAAATAAAATAAAATAAAAATGAGTGAAAACTTTCAAAACAAATGCTTTAGAAATGTTAGCTTTTAATGCATACCATTTCAAGTTCAAGTTTCAAGTTTCAAGTTTCTTTATTAGTTGTCATACAGAAGTACAGAATACTTTTATACAAAATGCTTCTTTCTGTTATGCTCCAGAGACTGTGCTAGACACAAATAGATAAGTATAAAATAAAATAAGTATAGCAAGTATAAAATAGAAGTCACGTACGTAGACACAAGTGTTCAGTATGTACATAATTTATGTACAATGTTCAATGCAGAGTAGAAGTAACTGAGTTACCATACAATATACTATACAATATACTAATATACAATATACTATATAGTGCAAAGCAGAAATGGGATGAGGTACAATTTAGGTACAATTTACAGTAAGGTGTAATGAGGTATGGGTTGTAGTGCAAATTCTTTGCCAATAAATATAAAGTGTGTTTAGGTGTTCTAAAGTGTGTAAAGTGGGTGCTGCAGTGAGTTGTTTGTTTAAAGTGAGTGTGTGTGTGGATGTGTGTGCTGTGAGTGCATTTGATGGTTGTTACATAGTGTTATTGTTCGTTGAGCATCCTGATGGCCTGGGGATAGAAGCTTCTTCTGAGTCTTTCTGTGCTTGCCATGAGACTCCAGTATCGCTTGCCTGACCGCAGCAGTTCAAAGAGGCAGTTGTTTGGGTGGCTGGAGTCTTTGATAATTATCTTAGCCTTACCCATGCACCGCTTGTTGTAAATGATCTGGAGAGTTGGAAGCCCCCCTCCAATTGTGCGTTCGGCTGAACGGGCCACTCTCTGTAGTCTGCTACGGTCTTGTGCGGTGCTATTCCAAAACCAGGAGGTGATATTGCCAGTCAGGATGCTCTCTATTGTACATGAGTAGAAGTTCTTAAGGATCTTCTGACTCAATTGGAACTTCCTTAGGCGCCTGAGGAAGTAGAGGCGTTGCCGTGCCTTCTTCACAACACTGTCAATGTGTGTGGTCCATGTCAAGTCCTCGGATATGTGGACTCCGAGGTACTTAAAACTGTTCACTTTCTCAACCGGTGCCCCGTTAATGCTGAGGGGGCTGTAGTCCCTGACCCCCGACCTCCTAAAGTCCACAATCATCTCCTTTGTTTTGCTGACGTTCAGGGAGAGGCAGTTATCTTGACACCATCCCGCTAGGACCTTGACCTCTTCCAGGTAGGCCCTCTCATCGTTTGCAGAGATCAGGCCCACCACTACTGTGTCGTCAGCAAATTTGATGATTGTGTTGTTGTTCCGCTGTACCACACAGTCATGTGTGTACAGGGAGTAGAGGCGGGGACTCAGAACACAGCCCTGGGGGGCCCCTATGTTGAGGGTGATGGATGAGGAGGTGCAGTTGCCTGCTCTCACCACCTGGGGTCTGCCCGTCACGAAGTCCAAGACCCACTGGCAGAGGTCATTGTTCAAGCCCAGGTCCCTGAGCTTGGCTATGAGTTTGGAGGGGACTATGGTATTGAATGCTGAGCTGTAGTCAATGAACAGCATTCTCACATAGTTCCCCTGCCTCTTGTCTTGAATCCCAAGATAGAGTTAGTCATATGGAAGGCTGTCATTTAAAACATTTGAGAGTTGTGTTTTGTGCCACGATTCCAAATGTTAATGTTCATTTAGATGTATTTTTGGAACAGTGTAAAATACACCCCTCATGATAATAAATGACAGCCTGCTCCAAGAGTAAAGCCTCCTCAGGTGCAAATGGTTAGCATTAAGCTAACATAAAGACATGAGGTCTATGGCAAACTCCCATTCCATTGCTTCTTGGTCCACTACCTGACCTAATAATAATAATAATAATAATAATAATAATAATAATACATTTTGTTTGTATAGTGCTTTTCAAGGTACACAAAGGACACTTTATTATTATATATTATACATTATAAACTCATCATTCAAGAGCAGCGGTGCTATCTGACATGAGATAAAAAACTAAGAGAGCTTAGTTATTTTGTTTAATCTCATGTCAGATAGTACTGCTGCTTTTAGGATCAAATAAGAAAAGATAATAATGATAATATAAAATAAAAATGACAAGAGACAGAACAGTGTAACAGAGGGAGGAGGAAGAAGAGACAGAACAATGTAACAGAGAGAGAGGAAGAAGAAAACAGAACAATGTAACAGAGAGAGAGAGGAGGAAGAAGAGACAGAACAATGTAACAGAGAGAGAGAGAGAGGAAGAAGAGACAGAACAATGTAATAGAGAGAGAGAGGAGGAAGAAGAGATAGAACAATGTAACAGAGAGAGAGGAGGAAGAAGAGATAGAACAATGTAACAGAGAGAGGATGAAGAAGCTCAGAGGTTTAAAACAATCTTGAACAGATGAGTTTTGAGTGAGGCTTTGAGTCCCGGATGTTTTTGGGAAGGGTGTTCTATTTATTTATGATCAGAACAAATGGTGTCCATTATAGCTCTTGTAGTGACACATGTCCATTATTAAAAAAGAAGAAGAAGAAAGTAGAAACAAACAAACAAATAAACCAAAATGCCCACAATATACATAGTTGAATAATTACTGTAGGGCGTATCAGTGTATAATATGTTGGTTTTATACATCGCAATGTCCCCTTCTCCACTCTCATTTTGGCTTTGACCAACAGACAAACTGAAAGCAAGGATTCTACTTACAGTATTTCATTACAGTAAGATTTTTGCCGTAGATATGATGGTGGTGGTGTGTGTGTGTGTGTGTGTGTGTGTGTGTGTGTGTGTGTGTGTGTGTGTGTGTGTGTGTGTGTGTGTGTGTGTGTGTGTGTGTGTGTGTGTGTGTGTGTGTGTGTGTGTGTGTGTGTGTGTGTGTGTGTGTGTGTGCGTGCGTGCGTGCGTGTTGTCTTTCCCATCGACAAATGTGTTTGATGCCAACATTCATTCTTGGTTTCAGTTCCGCTAAAGTAATAATAATTATAATAATAATAATAATAATAATAATAATAATAATAATAATAATAATAATAATAATAATAATAATAATAATAATAATAATAATAATAATAATAATAATAAACTTTATTTGTATAGCACCTTTCATACAAAAATGTCAGCTCAAAGTGCTTCAAAACAGAAAAAAGACAGACATAAAATGTAAAGTAACCGTAGTGTGTAAGTAGCAGAGTTCAACTAGGCCAACGCTCTAGGAAAAAGTGTTTAGCAAAAATATCGTTGGTGCTCTTGGGAGAAGAAGACGGGATCTCAAATATATATGGAAGGAAAAATGTGGTCAACCTTTTTTTTTTTTACTATGTATTCGTGACACAATTAGGCCTCTTAAGAGATCTTTCCTTCCGTATATATTTTTGAGTGCCTGGGATCTCGTCCTTTTTATAACCATTTAGTGTGTATTGTGTGTCCTCTTTGTTTGGTGTGAATCAGGAACATCTCTCCTTCTCTGAGGACCTGCCCGTTTACCGGAACACTAATTCCCCTCCGTCACTTCTGTGGTCCCTGATAACCTGAGAGACAATGTCAAGTCATTGTCTGACATTTAACCACATTCAAAGCCCACGCAGGCAGGGTCAGGGGCACAAATCAATACCTTGTGTTTTGTCTCAATGAGTCGCTGCCTATCTCTGCATACAGAGGCTTCTAATTAGTTGGGGGGGGGGGGGGGGGGGCTTCCCAGGGGAGCAAGGATGTCTCTCAATGCTTGTACCTAGCTGGGAAGATTCTACGGACACGGTGGATTCAGCGATACGCGTACGTTTTCCCTTCCGTTGCTGTTTGTTTGACAATATTTTTCAGACATTGGGGTGAAGAACCTGCCTGTTGTCTGACAAAATGTCCAACACGGGGGTCTAGTATTTCAAGCTCACCTGTGAGAAATCACTTTAGTATGTGGTTCTCATATTTTACAAAAGTTCTTTTTAGAAAAAAGTATTTCTTGTGTTTACTGGGATATTGGAGCCCTGCAGTGTCTTTTCCCCAGATCACCCTATAGATGGTGGACAGATGGTAAGTATCGGCGCTTCTACTTCCTGTATCCACTCAGGGGTGACCGGCTAGCACTTAGCGTCCTCCGCTAGCTCCCCTTCGCCACGGGCTCGGCGTGGAGCTCCTCTCGTTCCCGCCGGTGGAATGTTCACCTGAACTCTCCGTCCTCTCTCCGGTGTGTGTCTGTCAGGGGCTTTGAAGCGGGGGCCACGCCGGGTCACCACCTCCTCCGCATCGCAGACGTGACCCTGAGGGCCCCCCCCCCCCCCCCCCCACGGGACCGCGCTGAATGGCTTCCCCTGTCTCGTCGGTCCCGCACGGGGGGAGAGAAAAAACACTCACCCGCCGCGACTACAACAGGCTCTCTTGTTGCCGGTCTGCGTGACGGCATTCCCACCTGTGACTGGGGCCGTGGAGCGGGAGGGAGGGGATGTGTGAAGTATCAGCCGCGGAGGGCCAGGGGCCAAGCAGCAGCATGGAGGGGACCGAGGGAGCGGACCAGCTGGACCTCTAATATCACCTAGGAGTCTGCCGGCTGGGAGAGGCCTGCTCCATATGATATACATGTGCTACATCCTGTCTGGGAGGCCGCCTGGCTTTCAGGCTCCGAATAGAGGCAGGGAGGGAAGGGGGCCGTGCAGTGCGTGTTTCTCTCTGCGTGTGTGTGTGTGCGTGCGTGCGTGCGTGCGTGCGTGCGTGTGTGGACAGCTGGAGTGTGGACTTGCCACGGAGTGATCTTCTGGTCCTGAATGTTAGCAAGGTGTCTGTCACACAGATCCACAGCTCAAGGCTCAAACTGGGAGGACGAATGACAAATCGCTTGGTTCATCCGAACACAGAGGGATCACCTCTGGCTCATTCGTACAAGGGGATTGCGGGGAAAGTTAGTAGTATATAGAAAAGTAAAATACCTGTTCAGCATTATATTATTATATTATATTATTATAAAATTATAAAAAAAAATAAAAAGGGAGACTTCTACAGCAACAGTGAAATAGGGATTTTTTTTTGCAGGGCTAAGTCAGAGAAGGGTTTTAATGAACAAAAGGCACCCAACCAGTCGGCGAAATAAAATAGATTTGTGTACAGGTCAGAAGTACTGGAGTGTGTGAGAGATGCGAGCCGACGGCGTTAACACGCGCATTTATCTCTAATTAACTCCCCGGCGGGTTCCTGGTTGACCCCGCTACACCTGTGTGGATGCGCCGGGGCTTTTAGCAGCCTCATCAAGGGGGAGCAGCTCTTTTGATTTAAATCCACCTTTAGTCTCCCAACTTAACTACGGGGTAAAAGGAGGTAGAAGGCAACCCGGGGCCGACACCAGTGAGCTCTGATTATTCCGGAAGTGGAGTGGTGGGAGGGAGAGTACATTAGCAGTCTTACCGGATAATGCCTCTCCCGACTACCTGGGATTCGGCCCATATCCCTCCTCCCACGACTAAAATTAGCCGCGCTTTGATGGCTTAAAATTAATTACCAATTTACGGAGACCGAGAACTTCATCCTCGACTCCTCTTAAGCTGCGCGGTGATAGCTGGCACAGAATCGGGGGCGATCATCAACCAATTTTAGCGTTAATTGGGAACTGGCGCGCGGCCAATTATGATGATAAGGTGCAAGAGAAAGTCAGGCTCAGATGATAAATCCAGGAATAAGACCCCTCTAAACTTTAAGGAACTTTGACAATTAAGGCTGTTAATTAGTGGGTTGTTTTTGTTCTACTATAGCTTTATACTATTTCTGCATTACAGGGATGATGAGGTGCAGGGTTCTCTCCTCTTGGTCCGTTGAGTTGTGCCATTGTGCCTGTGTGAGTGATTGCTAGAGGACCAGGGCCCTGCGAGAGCTGCTGCAGGCCACATGCCTGGCTTGTGCAGAGCGCCGGCCTCCTGAGGAGAGGTTAAGGAGCGGGATCAGGGCCTCCCCGGGCGCCGCTGGCTGGCCCTCTGCCACTGTGTCATCCATCCTGGGGCCTAATCGAGTTATCATATCAACAAATCTCCCATCAGGGGCCCCGTGCCTGACACTCCCAGAAAGAAACCCGGAGGGGGACGACAAATTTCTAGCAGCAGGGGCGTTGCTAAGAGAAGAGCACCGGCACCTGTAAAGGTCTCCTCGCCTGCCCACGGAGAGGGCACTCCCGCTGGGCACCACACTGCTCTCTGGCCCCTGGTCACTCGCGGATCCGCAGAGCATGGAAGCAGGGGCCATAGTTACTGCAGCTCACAATAGCCCGGAAACACAATAGGAGCACTATATCACCAAGACTGTCAATAAATTTAAAAGCAACCCACGGACAATTAGCTGAAAAGGGCAGTCAGGTTTCATTGCCATAGGCTCCAGCTCTGCAGGCGACGGGAGACAAACTGTCCACCCACGTGCAAGTGGCAGCTGGCGACTCGGCCCAGAGAATAGTTTCAGAGAGTCCGGGGGGGCGACCGCCTGACCCCTAAGTGTGTCCCCCAAAAATAAACCACATGCTGGGCCTTTCCTCTGGTCTCGGCGTGGTTTATGACTTCTCTGGCAGCGGGAAATGTCCCCAAACGGTTTCTTCTTTGTGACCTTATAGAATACCGTTAAACATGGTTTGCTCGCCCCAGTGTTCCACAAGGCCGATCCATAGTTTACGTTTGTTAGCAAAAAATGAACCGGCCAGCTGTTCCCTTTGATGTTTTATGATGTTGCAGCCCAGTGTTTACTCTGCGTGATGATGATACAGAGCGAGCGAGCTGGTTGTTGCTGATCATTTCTTGTGACAACTTCTGAATACTGGCTTCTTCATCAACAAAGTCCCGTATTACAGCCTGTTAAGCTAAGTGGGGCTAAAGTGAGTCATCATAGCGTCTCCTGATTTTTCTGAGATAATTTGAAAAAGGTTTTGTTTGCATCTTGCATGTAGCTCTAACATCATCCAACATGAAAAACAAATGCCATCTTTGATTTGGGGGCGACGGGGTAAGATGCCCATCTGTTCACAATACGGCCTACCGGGAACAAAATGCCCTTCAGGGCATCATCACTCGCTTGTCTTCCACGACCGGAACAATTGCGAGGCTCTCGACGTACTTCTGAAGTGTCCGTGTGATGGAATCACTTAAGTAGGTTGGCAAGTAATAAAAAGTTTGCAACAGGATGACAGATCAGACTTGCTTTTTTTCCTCCTTTTTTTTTGCCACAGATTTTTTAACCACATTTCAGAAGATGTGAATTTAGATGTTGATACATCAAAAAGCAGTCGGTTTGGTTGATTAGCGGAGGGTTTCAGGGGATACATGTGCAGGGGAAGAATAAGCAGCAACTCAATGCCATTACATTTGTGATTTTCTTTTTAAAGAATAAGGGAATGTCCCGTGAAGCTGGCAGCTAAGTTCAAGTAGAGTGCTCTGGTGGGGGAGGGGTGGGGCTAAGCATGAGCATATTGGCTAGAAATCAGCGCAACCTTTCTGCATTCTCCCCATCCGGCATATCTATAAATCATTCCTCTGACCACCGCTTCTGACCAGCTCGCCCCATTGGCCGGGAGCCAGGCCTGTGTCCGGACAGGGGCCTGACCCGTGAACCTTGGCCGAAGGCCCTGGGCCAATGGGGTGAGGCGGTCAGAGCTGCGACCCCGTCCGCGAGGGCTACCTGCTGCTCTGGTATAATGCAATTGGACACAGCCTTCAGAATGATGGAGCACAGGGAATTCTCCACACTGACCAGTCCTATGGCCACTGACCACTACAGCCACCACTGACCACGGCCTCTCCAGAACATCAGAAAATCCCTCTTTTGATATTTTGTCACAGATGCCTTTTTCTCTTTTTTGCTTGACTTCTTCCATATTGTGTTTTTTCAAGGAGGGGGGGGGGGGCGGGGGCTTTGGGTTGTTTTCAGAGGAGCAGTGTGAAGGAGGTAGTGATTTAAAAGCTCTCTGTTTTCAAGCACTCCTTCTCATTTGCCAAATGGTTACTTATTTTCAAAAGACACACTCGAGAGGTTACACTGAAGTGTTGTAAACTTGGGATTCAGTTCCATTTTCTAGTTTATTATACTTACAGTTATTATTATACTACAGTAGCCTATAATAGACCGGAATGCGACAACGCAGTTTCCCCCGGGGATGATAAAGGTCTTATCTGTTTTTTTCGCCCAGTGACTGTTGCCCTACGCCCTATCAAAGTGTCCACGCAGGTCACCTCAGGTACTTGGTCCTACGCCCTATCAAAGTGTCCACGCAGGTCACCTCAGGTACTTGGTCCGGGGCCCAAACTCAGGCTCCTGTTGACATTTCCTCTGTTTTGTTAATAGCATGAGGGTCCACACTGGCGGCATAATTACTACCGTTACACCAGAATAAGAATGCCTCCGCAGGATGCTAACCCCATGAGGCCCCAACCCCAAACCTGCCTATCAAGAGCAGAGGTTTCTGTCCCCCTGCCTGTGTCCATCTAAGATAAGATATTCCTTTAGCATGGGGGAGGGGGGAGGGGAGGCACAGGTATGGGCATGGTAATAGTAGGAGACATGAATACAGGCAATACAATTATAGTACAGTAGAAAAGTTAAAATAGGCAGTGTAAACAATATAGTTAACTGTGAATATACGCATATCAAGTAGGCAGTGTGATCAAAGGTGCAGATGAGGGTCTGTATCAGTTATATTATACATTACAATAAATATGGTCAATAACACTCAGGGGGCTTTCCCACTAGCCATCCAGGGTTGAATCCGACCACGATTGCCCCAAAATAAGTGTGATGAGAACGCCCCCCCCCCCCCCCCCCCGTCACCGTGGACGCCGATTCGCTCCAGTGTTGCTCTCCTCTTGTGCTTGGGAAGCGAAACGAGATTGTAGTGTGAAAGCAGGCCAGAGGGGGGGAGTGGGAGGGGGGGGGGGGGGGGGGGGCTATCGCTCTCGAGGACGGAGCGGACCCTTAGAATCTGAATATATATACTATAAGTAAGTAAAGTATACAGTATACACAGGTGCAGTATACATAAGGTATCCTAACTGGCATGACATATACGCCATACGTTGTAGTCCGTGCAGTTTAGGTGTGAGTCAGACGCACTCAGTGATCAGACGTTCCTAGTAGTTCTCCAGCCGCTGGCAGTGGCCCCTGCCCACATGTTGTGGAGCCTGATGGCTGCCGGTACGAGGCGATTAGAGGTGTCTACTCTACTCTGAAGGTGTGCCAGTGACTCTGTGTCCCACCACCTGTGGACCCCCGCACCCCCCGCACCCCCCCCCCATCCAAGTCAAGACAATTAGCATCCTCCCTGCGCCGCAGAGTTCACCTCTCAATGCAAACAAATGCACCCCGACTGACAGGCAGCTTAGGCAAACGACTTGTTTGCGATGCGGGCAGAGGCTCCCTGGGCTTATGAAGAGGCTGAGTGAATTTCCGCTGGGAGCGTTTTACGTTGCCGAACAGCGTGAGAAAGAAGCACCTGGAATTCACTTCACCTGAGTGGAAACAGGATCTGTTGTTGGCAAAGGAATTCAGTGTTTCTCCGTCGATGGGTTAATATGCCCCAGGTGGGATCGGAGAAAAGGCACACAGAGCAGGGTTCAACACGGTGGGAACGCCAGCACCAGGGTTCTCTCAGTGGCTCTGTGATGGTGTGTGATGTGCTTTTCTTCAGGGGCATAACAATGACACAACAACGATAATCCGTACAAACAATTGTTTCTCAAGTGCTCATCTGGACCTTTGATCTTCACGGCGGTGGCTACAAATGTTTCAGACACCATTTTCATAATTCGAATCTCATGAATGCCGGTGACATCTGGTTTTCAAAACATCCGAACTATATGATTAACTTGTGATCATGCTGTTAGAATCTCTGGTGGACCCATTGTGCTTTTTAACATAAGATTTCATCTTAGAGGATGTTGTTTGCGTTTGGAAAAGAAAAATCATGGATTGAAGCTAATCGTTCAATCATAATCATAGTCTAGGATTTTTCAGGACCTCTAAGGCATTGGTTCACGTCAAGGACAAGGACGTATGTAATAATTCAGGGAACCCCATCTGGGAAGGTATTTGTTGTTAGATGTGATTTAATACATAGGTGGGGAGAGTGAAACCTAATGTTTAGAATAATCATTCTTATACATTCTCTTATTGTGCTAATAAATTATTATAATAATAATAATACACTTTATTTGTATACCACCTTTCATACAAGAATTGCAGCTCAAAGTGCTGCACAGCAGTAAAAAAAAATAAATAAAAGAAAAGCGTAAGATTAGCACAAAATTGGCAGATCAAGAGCAATGCATAAAGTGCAGACATAAAATAAGTATCAAACAAGCATAAACTAAATAGCAGCAAAATAGACAAAATCAAGGTAAGGCAAAGAACATTAAAACACATTGTTTTTCACTTTAGGATCTAACATCTTTAGGATTTACGGTTTGATTATTATATCACGGTTTCATTACTACACATACCTAATATAGATGTTTAGAGCTGTCAGAGCCATAGTTCTTTCTTATATAGTCCACCTTTTCCTCCGTTCTAAGGTACAAAGTACGACAGGAAAATGATATTCAATCAACTCAATGGTGTCTGACAGTTCTATGGCAATTTAAAAATATACAGTAATAAAAGAGTCAAATAGGGGTGCTCCAGTAGCACACCATGTTACCGCGCTGCGTCGCGGGACTCCGTGCTGCGTCACGGATCTGGTTGACTCCGAGTTCGATTCCCGGACTCGCCGTCATTTGCCGAATGTCTCCCCCTGCTCTCTCTCCCGTTTCACCCTACAACTGTCGGTCATGCTTGACCAGAAAAGCGATAAACGCTAAAAAATAAAGTAAAAAAAAAAAAAAAAAAAATAGTCAAATAGAATAGACAGAGTAAAATAGTGCAATAGTGCAGTTATTATCATATTATTATTAGTGAAATTTAACTATTCCAAATTTTTCTGGGTACCCCCTGGAACCTGGGAGTCTCTGGATCCCACTCTGAGGACCTCTGCTCTTAAAGGAACACGCCAACATTTTCGCTGCACGTTAGCCTAGCTTAGCACAATGAATGGAAGCGGACATGGCCGGTTAGCCTTCGGGAGAGGTGTTAGTTGGACAATGCCTAGGCTAACCGGCCATGTCCGCTTCCATTCATTGTGCTAAGCTAGGCTAACATGCAGCCAAATAGCTTTCTACTGAACGCACAGAGAGGAAACTGGTATCTATCTTCTTGTCTCTCTCTGGAGAAGACGATAAGCCAATTTCCCAAAATGTTGGCATGTTCCTTTAAGGGATATTTTGGACCTAAACCAGTACAGAGCCATTAGAACCCTTCACTGTCTGTAGACTTAATGCTGGCCATTAATTTGGCCACGTCTAAATGCTGGTGATGACATTCGTTTGGCTGTGGCTATGAGTTGTTTCAAATACATACATGACAAGACAAACTAAGACAAAAATAATAATAATAATAATAATAATAATAATAATAATAATAATAATAATAATAATAATAATAATAATAATAATAATAATAATAATAATAATAATAATAATAATAATAATAATAACAAGGGGGTGAGGGGGGGGGTTGCAGAGTGTTACAAAGGTTCAGTACACAAACATATTCCAGATAGTGATCTAATAAAGTTCCAGGGACCTTGAAGGCCATCGGGCCGATCACTCTCTTGAAGAGAGAGAGCAGCCTGTTCCATTGACATCAAGTCCATGAAGTCCTACTTTCTGATACTTGGTGTTCATCACACAGCAGCTGGAATGTAAGACATAGAGTGTATGGGATATGACAGATGGGATTAAGCCATGCCATGCCAAAACAAACTCACAAACAAGACGACACTAACACAAAATAACTAAAAGTATAAAAGATGGACTAAGTAATATAATATGCACTTGTTTGGCAACTGTTTTGTTGCAATGCTTGAATCTCATGAGTCGACTCTGAAAGGAAGGCGGGGGGGGGAATCAAGGCCATGGCTTGACCTCACTATGAAATAAAGTATTGTGTTATTCTTCTAAAACCCTGGCATGTCTCAGAGCGTGCTCAGTGTGGGCCAGTAGAGCCCATTACTCATCTCTGCAGAAGGTTAGGCATGGGGTCCTGACACGTCTATACGCCGGGGGTTCTGTGTCCATAGCATAATTGCAAGCGGAAGAGAAAGAGCGACGAGGGGCGACGTAGGCGTGGTATTATGTCATCGCTGGGGCCGAGCCGGAGGAACCACCCGATAGCAGCAGCATCTGCCCGCTTTGTCGGAGGGAGAATCTAACGGAGAGGAAATGTGCGGCAAATGTTTTTTTTTTGCAGCGTAAGATTAGGACAGAGATGGATGGTGGAAAGGTCGCGGGGCTTCTTTTGGCCAGTGGGCCCAGTGTCTTATCTCTGACCTCCAGGAGCCAATCGATTGGCTGTGGAGCATTAGTCATCAGCCAAAAACCCAGGTCACCGCTTTCATCCCCCGGGCCGTGGCCCACAGGCGGAGCGTTGCCAGCCTTCATGTATGCGGCTCTATATGGAGACGGATGAATGCGTGGTGAAAGACGCTCTCGTCATGTGCATCGGCTTCGGGTACGAAGTTAGAAACGGCCCGTGGCCTGTTGGACTTGATGTGAAATGATTGCCCGCCGATTAAGGAAAGTTTACGTCACCACTTATGGGAGCATGACTTTTCAGATTGAATCTTATAACATTCTACTCTAGGCTTTCCACCCCGGGGCAATGACATGTCTTATGACTCTGAGAACGAGAAGCATCTGACAGGCACGCCTCAAATAAGCCCAGAATTATAATTTTTTTTAATCTAAATCTATTTATTGCTAAGTGCATTTTTACCTATTCCCTGGAATTTGTGCTCTGCATTTAACCCATCCTATTAGCAGTGTGCAGTCATAGTCCAGCGCCCGGGGACCAACTCTAGTTCTAATGCCAGGGCTTTGGTCAAGAGTATGTACCTAGAATATTACTACAATTGACCATTTCACACTTTAAAAATTATAGAGTTTTATGTCTCACATCGCTAGACATATCACGACTGCAAGTCAAAACAATTGCATTATCGCAATATGATATAGTCTTTCCATAACGTGCAGCCCTGGTTGATATAATTTGTGATGATTAAAGGGGGAATAGAGGCGTGATCTGGTGGCCCTAAACCAAGGAAACTATAAAAGAATGTCAGAATACCAGCTTTCTATGATCTGCTTGGTGTCAGTTTTATTGAAGCCTACATTAAAATATATAATATAAAAGTTATCTGAGGAAATATATATCAACCAATACATTAAACGTTAGCTAGTTAACAATGCAGAAAATTGCAGATGATTCGGACACCTGAGGTAATAACCTGTTTAAATCATTCAACTCAATGTCGGCCGAACTGAACGTTTCCACACTTGGCAGTCACCAAAGTGTTCACGCGCTACACAGCGACGTAATGACCCTTCCTTCTTTCATAGTTTCCTTGCCCTAACCCTGCCCTGGAGCGGTTCCAGACAGGAGTCGGGTGCCCCGTGGTGTGGTCATTACGGGACAGGACGAGGGGAGCCAGGAGGATGTCTACACCCCAGGGTTCTAATCCAGAACCATTGGTCATCTCTGGGGAAAAAAACCCATTCTTCACTCCCTGAGCTCTGGACGTTTCTTCAGGCAGGTGCTTTAGTCAACCAGCGCCACAATTAACCCTTCCCGCGGCTCGGCTACTTTTGTTGCTGACTTAAGCCCATAGGAGCATTAACTCTTGCCACATTAGCCGGAAATGGAAGAATCAGCAGGGGCGCTTGCTTCGGCTTGGTTAACTTTATTGTTTGTGTTTTTTTTAAGACGTTCGTAACGTACAAAATCCGGACTTAGTCCCTGCAGATCTTGTCAACAGAAAAGCCCTGAAACAAAAGGAACGTTACAAACCGCTTAACCGACATAATCAGTTCGACTGTCACAGGGAGCGCTATAGGCCCCGGTTCGCTTAACGAGGCATCGTCCTTTTTATCAAAGCGCCACCGTCTGCGACTCCAGCCTTTCGCATAGTTGACTTATTCTCACCGCGGGCCTCGGCTCTCCGCTGCATCTGCTCGGAGCTCTTCTTCTTCTTCACAGGCAGCTCCTCTTCTTCACAGGGTCTCGTTCTGCAACCTCACCTTCTGATCTGGGCCTCGGCGTCGGCCCCTCTCATCACTGACAAGCTTTGAGCTGCCGTATGAGAGTGAAATTAATTGTGTGCTAAGCAGAGTGGAATTAACGGCTTGCGGTGAAATCTGTGGCCGGGGCCGGCTTAGCCCCCGACGATCCTCCTGATCCTGCTTGTTACAGGAGCCGGCCCATTGTAGACGGTGAGATGATTGTGTGGTTTCAGCCTCTTGTCTCTCTCTTTTGTCTTTCTGGGGAGCTCTCTCTTTGTCTCCCTGCCCGTTCCTTTCAGGCGGGATCACAGCTGCCCCCTTTTAATTCACTTAGGACATGGGGTGACCCATGGGGTGACCCCCCCAGGGAAACTACTGTAAACACACACACACACACACACGCACACACGCGCACGCACACACACACACACACACACACACACACACACACACACACACACACACACACACACACACACACACACACACACACACACACACACACACACACACACACACACACACACACACACACACACACACACACACACCATATCCAAAGCGACTTACAAGTTGTGTACAACAGGTCAGCAGGAAGGTACAACTCTTCCAGCTGAGTAACGCTTTTCATCAATCAGTGTTGAAACCTGGGTGCTACAGTCTTATCAGTATACCTTTTGCACATTACTGCTCAACTGCACTGTTAAATATTCCATCCCACTGTATTGTTATTTCTATTCTAATTAGTATATACTCAACCACATTGTGCACAATTGTACAGCCCTGGCCTTTTTAATTTTATAATTATATTCTATTCTATTGTACTTCTATTTTAATTTAGTTTATATTCCATTTTATTTTATTCTACGTTTTATTTTATTCTACCTTAATTACCTTAATGTTGCACCAAACAACCAAATCAAATTCTACTACTTGGCAATAAAGACCTTTCTGATTCAGATTCTTGAGTGTATAGTAGTAAAGACATATTACCATAGTAGGTAGTAATATAGGCAAGGAATATTATTTCGTGGCAAAGTGCATGTGTGTTTTTTCCATTTATTTTTAATTTCAGATATTGATTGAAAAGGTGTGTTTTTAGTCAACGGCGGAACATTGTTGGGGTTTCGGCTGTCCTGACTGTGGTGGGGAGTTCGTTTAGCTTCTCTTTGATGAGCCTCGTGGAGCTCAGAGTGGGTCTGAGGCGGCCAGAACACACACACCACATTGAATCTGGCCTTACGTTGTAACGCACATTAACATTCTACTTTTTTGAAGGTGAAGATTGTATAAATTAGTAGAAGAAGCCTTCCCATAACTTTATTCCAGTCCAGTTCTTATCATCCAACCCACATGTTTAATTAGACATACAGGCTAGATACTTTATTTCTGTGCATTTCATACCCTGACAAATAGTCTTGGAGGGATGTGCGCTTCTTGTGTGAATACTCCAGATTCAGCGAACAGGTTGCCACTGATTCGTGTGTTTTCTTACATGCACACCCGTTAACCAGTTGCCAACGAAGACCTCCACAAAAATGTGTGAGTCAGGTCTTCCCTTTGCATGCAGTGGGTCCTCCCTGGGAACCTCTCAGCGTGCGTTGTCTAGCCATCTGCCCTGCTCAAAAGATGCCGACTCATTGAGCCCCGCAAATAGAACTAATAACAGCCAAACAATTACCCCTAAACAGCTTGATAATGATTTTATGGTCTCTGGAGGGACAGCCCGCAGAATAAAACTACAGGATTCCCACAAAAACCCTACATGGTTGTAAATATGTATTAACCAGAAAATGGGCCTTGTGTGGCCATCATTTAAGAGAGACAAAGACCGGCTGAGGGACAAAGAAGAGATGCAGTGAGAAAGAGGGGATTCTACTTAGCTAATGACTTAACCCATAGAAATGTAAAGAGGTGGGTCTTTAGGAAGAGCGATTGCCCCGCTGGCCAGGGACCGACGGACTGTAAAGTGTGCAGGTTCGAGCCACCGGGGCCCACTGTCCATTGTAGCCATGCTAATTCGCATAGGCTCCAGTTATGTCTCAGAGAACTTTTTTTTTTATTATTATTGCGGAGTGCGGTGGAGAGGACAAAGTCATTACGTAGGGAAACTCTCTGACCAACCAGAGGAGAGAAAGAAAGAGGCTTTGTTAAGTGTTCCCTCCTTTGGAATCTCAAGGAGAGAAGGACCCCCTCCACCGACAAATACAGATACAAGCTAACGGGAGCAAGTGGAGGACGGAGCACTTTACCTCCGAGTGCTCGCCAACAAGGGCTCTTGTCAGTAGCACTCTGGCTGGCCATCTCAGATAGTCCTCGCTTCTATACCCGACCGCATGACAAGAAGTGGTCAACCATTAAGGAGAATCAACAGAGGAACCCTTGTGTCAAATGAGCATCATGTGGAGACACAAACATCAAAATAGATAAGCCTCGTCCTCTTCTCGGATTCAACGGTTTACTGGGTATTGGTATAAAGGAGAGTGGCTGAAGAATGGTTTTATTCTCTGTGATGCCTTTTCTCTAGTCAGGAAAACAATGTGAAATTCAAGAGAGCAACCGCTATAGACTCCAAAAAGATCCCTTTTGAAGGGGACTCATAACAGGCCTCTTCAACTGCCACAGTATAACTAACAATATCAAGAGACAACCAAAAAGGTAGCGTTGTTGTTGAAAGTATCGGAACTGTTAGATTACAGTTGTTGTATGCCAGTCTCAAACTGGCCCCCCATACATTATCACATCTAAATGGCTGAAACGGGAGAATATCAGTGTTTTATATCAGTGTTGGGGAAGATGGGGGCTTGGAGATTATACTGCCGATTGAAATGTAAAACAGCTATTGCAATTACCCATAACCTCAGCGCGAACCTCGTCTGAAACAATGCAACGGGTTTCAAAGGCTGGGAGATAGGCACATCCCGGAGAGGCAGTGCTAGATAAGAAGAAGGCATCATTAAAGGTAAAGGAAGGGGCAAAAGGAGATCTTTAATGTTGCCTACAGTAAAAAAATAAAAAAATTATATATAGGCATTAGAGGAGCCCCCTGTCAAACACCTAGCAAGTCTTCTTTTAGCGAAGAGTGAGAGCATTTAGTGGAAAATTCCAGGTCAGGTAAACTTGTTGTCGAAATGTGATTTATTCAAGTCGCCGCAAAAGTATCAAATGGGATTCATTGGGTAAATAAATACTTGAAAACTAATTATTTGTTTATAACGTTTGATGTGTGTATTTTCCTGTATTATTCAGTGAGAGCGGGCCAGTTAGAAGTGTAGGTGCACGTGGTTCCTCCGAGTATCAGGGCACCGTGGTTTCTGTTTCAGGTCTGACAGAAGCCTGAGCTGCTGTTATGGTTATCAGGCTTAGAGAGCGCAGGATTGTGGGTGGATTACTCCTCCCCACCTGCCCTGCGCTGCCGTCCCACAGAGCACTGAAAGGTCCCGCTCAACCTCGGACTGAGCCGGGCTTAGCGATCCAACGGTGGATATTAGTATGCTAATGTCTCCCAACACAATCCAAGTACAGAGAACAGATATACGGGATCAGGACAACTGCTACCTTTCTAAAAAAGACGCCGGGGTCTCTTTTTATGGGAGGTCTCTTGACCGTTGGGATTAGCGCGGTGCACTGTTTCAGTGTGTGCGTGTGTGTGTGTGTAATGAGTCAGGGGGTTGAAACACGCACTACCACACACACCTAATCTTGTCCCGTGATCCCCCCCCCCCCCTCCAAATGGATCGGTTTCTCTGTGTTTTGATGTTTGCTGCTCTGCCTTAATACCCAGTCTTTAATCACTTTGTCTCGGCGCTGCGACCTATAAGCTCGCCTTCGGCCCACTTGAGATCGGCCCCAATTCCCCCCTCAAAACTGCCGGGGCCGGGTGGCAGTGGCATGAAGGACAGATGTGGGACGTGAGCCAAGCTGCCTCCTCGGCGTGTTTACCGTCTCCGTCAACACTCTGCTTTCTGTGGCCACTCTATCGCACTCACAATAAGAGCGAGCGCTCCTTTGTCCGTACATGAGTTTGGATTGGAGAACCGCAAAGTCGCTCCACAACTGATTGGGGTCAGAAAATGCCAAAGGGGCTTGTTTGAAGTTTGGCCATCTATTGGCGTTTGAGCTTTTAAGGCCCCGGCCTGTTTTGGTCCTTGAGTCGTTATGGCTTCACAGTGGTTCTTTTTGTCTGGGGGTATTTACATGTATTTGCATACTCCTAAAGAGGACCTGTCCTCTGTGTTTTTGCGGGGGGCTCTTTATGTCCGGGAGTGAATCGTTGTTGATCGATAGATGAAAGATGGCCAGCAGCCCAGAGGAAAGTGACCGTAGTCTCAGAAGTTAATGGGCAGATTGTCTCATTTCTCATCCGTTGCAAGTGGCATCTGGTGCGCTGTGTCGTTAGAAAACAGTGTCATCATGATGAACAGTCAAACTAACACGACTCTCTTGAATATTCTACTTTTGATTCTCCGTCCGACTAGAAATACCGCTTCGCTTGTTATCATACACCAACATCCATTAAAAACCTAAGTCCATTTCACTACCCATCCTGCCTAACGTGTCCTCGACCGGCCGTGTGTTTGAATGACAAAGCCATACTGCCATGTTTTTAGATTTTTTAGATTAGATTAAAATGTATTGTCATTAATATACAGCACATGTTTTGGCAGTAAAGTGCAACAGCGATATACAATGTTCAGGTGGTTAAACTGGGTACAAAATATACAAACGAGTACTAGAGTGTAGTGCTAATCAGATGTATGTACAGAGTTGTAGCATAATAAATAAAGACAGTATGACTACTACTGGCCAGCAGCGTAACTAGTAAGAGTAGGATATGTAGAGATATAGATATAGTAAAGGACTATGTGCAGGTAAGTACAGACAGGTGAGGATAAGTATGCTGTATATGCGGTGAGAATAAATGGTATATACAGATTCAGATTCAGATTCAGT